>NC_050457.1:43769669-44069669 GCF_903995425.1 Onychomys torridus | reverse complement strand
CCCTGCAAAGTAGGAACAACCAGCATGTATGGGAGTACTGCCTGGAAATTCTCTACAGGCAAAGCAGCCTCTAACGTTTATACAATGCCCTTCAGCTTTGCAGCTTTAGATGCTGACAATCTGCAGTTAAAGACTAGAGCTTGCCAAGGCTGTAACACACAACACAGTGGCTACAGGCGACAATACCACACTGCACATCTGGACCTCAGACAGCAGCTGGGAAGGGATGAATGGTCATTAACTTGATTATGTCCGTCGTTTTGCTATGTACACACACATCAAATCAACACACCAAACGTGAAACGTTGACTATACACTTCTTTCTTTTGCCAACTGCGTGGGCTAGTTCTACGTCAACTTGACACCAGCTAGAATCACTAGAAAGGAAGGCGCCTCCATTGAGAAAAAGCCTCCATAAGATCTGGCTGTAGGCAAACCTGTGGGGCATTTTCTTAATTAGTGATTGGTGGGTGGTGCCACACCAGGGCTGGTGGTCCTGGATTCTATAAGAAAGCCGGCTGAGCAAGCCATGAGGAGCGAGCAAGTAAGCAGCACTCTTCCATGGCCTCCGCATCAGCTGCTGCCTCCAGGTTCCTGCCCTGCTTGAGTTCCTGTCCTGGCTTCCTTTGATGATGAACTGTGATGGACATGCATAAGCCAGACAAACCCTTTCCTCCCCAAGTTGCTTTGGTCATGGTGTTTAATGACAGCAATAGCAACCCTAACTAAGACACCAACCGTAATAACTGTGGGGAGAAGATCTAAAATAAAAATAAATTAATATAAAAAGACCCACCTCACCATGCAAGTACAGAACACATCCATCTTTATTCTCTGGCCCCTGTAAGCTGTGAGCTCCCATCAGATCACACTTGAAATCAGAGAATACTTCTGAACACATTTAATACTTATTTCTAAGAGATTCTCTTGTTAGGACTTCTAAAAATGACACATTGTTATAAAAGTTCAGAGCTGGGAAAAAAAAACAACTTCATATTAAGCTGGGTGTGGCACCCACCAATCCCACCACTTGGGAGCCTGAGGCAGGATACACAATCTATATAGGGAATTCCACCTAACCAGGATTACAGACTGACTGAGACCCTGTTTCAAAAATTAAAGACAGCTATAAAATCTCCATGTTTATCCAGTTAGCACTCTAGCTAACAACTACCAGTACCTTGGTCAGACCCAAGCTGCCTGTCTTGTGGGATCTATGTTCCGTGTGTTCCAAAGCTCAGAACATCATATTAACCCCCCCCCCCCCCCCAGCCCGCAAAGTGCTTAAATGCCATCTGTCAACTGTCCCAGAATACTCCATCCTCTGCTCCGATGCAGAAGGTGGCTAAGAAGAGGAAGAAAAGCTATGGCTGAGAGATCAGAATGCAGGAAAAGCTCTCAGATGCCTCAGGACCAGAAGAGGTCTGTCCGTCCCAAGCTATGCACCACAACTACATGGGCTGACTTCTCAAGGACTGCTGAAAGCTAACTCTTTCATCAATATCCCCTACTTCAGCTCAAGTATAGGGGGAAAGTAAGCCTATTTATATCATACTGAAATATTTATTGCCTGAGGGAGTTTGATTCTAAATAATGGAAACATTTTCTCATCTTCCAAAGTACCATAAACCTGAAACGCTTTGGGAAACACTTTCTAGTGTGGTTAGAAGTAGCTTTTAGACAGCACGAAAGACTTAGAGGATTAAGTGAGATAATGCATGTGAAGTCCTCCGTCAGGGCTGGGCACAGAGCAGAAGCTCCATGACAGCAGCTGTAATTATTATCATTATTACTATTCTCTCCAAACCACTCAGAATAAGAGGCAGAGCTGCTTTCCCTCCAGGGATAACCGCATCACTGCACAGGACCACAAACTGGCTGGCTTCTACAGTGTGGCTCCCGGCCAGTCTGCATGAGCCTTAAGCTTCAGAACATGCCCATGACAGCTAGACCTCGTCCACACACTTCTCCGTCTGACACATCAGATCCTCGCCACTTTTGTGAGGTGGAAAGTCATGGAGAAAAACTGTAGAGAACATGAAAGAGACATAAACATACCAAGTCTTCTTCTGTTTTCTGAGTGTTAAATCACAATGACTTCCAAAAGACAGTCTTCATTGGTGATATTTGGGAGGTGGTTTTTTAAATTAATAATAATAATAATAATAATTCATTATAGTCATTATTACTGTTATTATTGACATTTTGTAGGCAATGCTGAGACCAATGGGGAACATTCTGGCTCTCTATGAGCTACACAAAGCATAACTGTATTTAAATCCCTGAGAGCAATCCTCATGGGAAAGTATCCAGGCTTCTTCCCAGGCAGTCTTACAAATTTCATTCTTCTGAAGCAGAGTCAACTGCTCATGTTTTTATTTATTTACACTGCTTATTTCAAGTGTGTATATGTGTGTCTTCTAAGGCAGTATTATATTCTTTTGAAGTAGTTACCTACCCACAATTTTATTTATTTATGTTACTTCTTTTGAGTGTAAATATGTGTATGTGTGTGAGGTCAGAGTATAATTCTCAGGATTCACTTCTCTCCTGCCACTTTGTGGGATCCAGGCATTGAACTCAGGTCAGGCCTGTACCTAAGAACCTCTCTACCCATGAGCCACCTGCTAGCCTGACTTTTCCTCATTCATAATTGCGTAAGTATTCCAACTGGCTATCCAATCCTAAGGTCAGTCCTGAAAACATACATATGAGCAGCATTATTCAGACTAAGCAGATTGTATTTATATGCTTAGGAATACACACACATGCACACACACACACACACCAATTGAAAGGTTTGAAGGAAGGAAAGAGAAGGGGTAAGTGATGATTACTGTCTCAAAAAAAAAATTAAAGCATGCATGTTTATGGGTTTATACATATGGCAGCTTTTCAAATCAGAAGAAACATTTCTGCTTTTTGCTGTGGATATGGCTCTGTGTAAATAAAATTCTGATTGGCCAGTGGCCAGGCAGGAAGTATAGGTGGGACAAGAGAGAAGAGAATTCTGGGAAGTAGAAGACTGGAGAGAGACACCGCCAGCCGCCGCCATGAGAAGCAACATGTAAAGACACTGGTAAGCCACAAGCCATGTGGCAAAGTATAGATAAGCAGAAATGGGTTAATTTAAGATAGAAGAAGTAGATAACAAAAAGCCTGCCACGGCCATACAGTTTCTAAACAAATATAAGTCTCTATGTGCTTTCTTGGTTGGGTCTGAGTGACTGTGGGACTGGCGGGTGAGAGAGATTTGTCCTGATTGGGCCAGGCAGGAAAACTCTAACTACAAATGGCGCCCAACGAGGGGCAAGAGTTTCTACCTAAAACCTGACAAAAAAGATTCTAAGACGGAGCTAAAAACAGCTTCCTAATTGTCTCTCTCAAGTTAATGGCAGCTGCCGGTTTGAGCTACTATGGCGGGTTCCTGGTGTGTGCGTCTGACCTGCAATGTGGCGGGAATGAGGAGTCTACAAGCGGCACTTTACTCTGCTACATGGTGGATTTAGCCTTTGCTAGTTAAAAAAAAAAAAAAAAAAGTTTCTGGGCTATGCGCTGCTTTAATAGAACTGCTTCTGATAGTTGATGGTACACATGGCTCCAGACCCAGAGCTGGTGGTAAACTGTACCACCGCCATGTTGGGAAGCTGAGGTGGGCGGAGCCAGCAGCCACAGCAGCGTTTCAGTCTTACAAAGATGGATATTACACAGAGAATCTGGTTTATGTTGTCTTTGGGATTTTTAACTACAGAAAAAGATTTGTTTGTAAAAGCTGTTGAGTTAAACAAGTATGTAAATTTTAATGGTACCTTGACTTCAAAATTTGGATATAAGGATATGTTGCTTTGAAAAAGAGTCTCTGCTTTTGTTTCCACAGAAAGCCAGAGGCTGTGGATTTGTTCCAGATTAAGATACATCAGGTTTGATCAGCCAAGACCACCTGAAAGGTCTCAGATGACACCATGGCCCAGATGATCCAACATCCAGAATGGTTTCAAGGCAACTGGCTCAGAGGTTTACCCTCATGGACTACTTCATAATCCTAAAATTTTCTTTATGTCCCCATAAGATACAGCGCCCCCCTCCAGCAGGAAGTAGTAAGAAAAACTACGCCCACATTCCCAAAATTATCAAGTTGGCTTTGGAGATGGAATTGGCTCACTCCTTCTCTAAACCCAGACATATTGCTAAAAGAAAGGGTTAAGAGATTCTTGTGTCCCAAATCAGAAGAGCCCTCTGGTGTGGGACAGAGAAAAACCAATATTTTTCTTTAAAGCAGGTTGATTATAAATGTGATCTCTTTCTAAAGAAGAAAAGGGGATATGATACAGATATAATAGGATGAAAGGATAGATTAAGGAACTTACTTCTAAAGAGCAACAACTTGTTTAAAATGTTTTACATTGGTATAGATTTTAGTCTATTGATACAAACTTAAAGTTAATTTTGTTATACTGTGTGTATATTTCTAATCATATTTAAGGTATTATGTTTGTATAGCTCATTTAAATTGTAATGGATAATTAAAAATAGATTAATAACTGGTCATCTATGATAATCATACTCATAGCCATGTTAGTTAAGTCTTCTAGGTATACACAGAGATATTTCAGATAGACAGGTAATCTTCAAACCCTTCAGAGATCTACAGAATATGGCATTTAAAATGTTTTAATAACTTAAGAATTTTTCTTTTTTGCTATGACTATGAGACATGACGGCTCCTGGCAGTACCAATCTACTTCAGAGAAAATATGGGCATTGAAGAAACTGCATATGGAGCTAACTTTCATTGTGACAAAAGTCAGCCACTGGACAACAAAGTATCCTCGAATCAACTGCTGACAAACAGGACAGACAGGACATGAAACCAAGGACTACCAATTCTTGCCAAAACAAGTGTGGTTGTGGCTTTAACAAAAGGCATCTTCTAAAGCCAGGACAATATGGCACCATCCCTGAAGTGAGTGACCTTTGCAATCTGTAAAAGGTACCGTGCCCTTTTCTTCGAAGGCAGCTGAACAGGGAGTGGGCCAATGGCTTCTGATATGCAATGGTACAACAGATGAAACAGTTATTCTTGAAGAATAACTAAGCTCACCTCTCTCAATAGTAGAATGGCGTTTAATAGAGAGATGTGGAGAAGAACAGGATGCCAAGATAAAGCCACATATACACAGCCAAGAAAAATGGACAGCTGAATTGAAAAGACATCAATAATTTCCAGAATTTAAAATCCTGAATCATGACATGACACTAATGGAATTCAGGTGTTTCTGGTACATGGACTGCTCTCACCAAATGTGAGGTCAAACTGTTGACCTTGTATACATCTTAGTTCACAAAAGAGTCTGTCAGACACGCTAAGCCTGTAGGCTGAAGATGATGCCCCAACACTGTGGAGAAACCTTAAGTGACTGTCCAGGCTGCCAGCTGTCTCTGTCTACTCTTACAAGACTCCCGAAAAATGCTTGCATCCTTCTCCCGGTTCTCAGGTAATATTATATCCTTCTGAGGTCTTTGATGTGGTTGAAGACTAGATAGTTATAATTTCCTCAGTTATGACACAAGATAAGTTAGATATAAAACCTTAGACTCACAAATATAAGATAGATAGGATATCTTCTTTAATATTGTAACTGTAATTCTTGCTAGATAATTGTTTTGTTATATGTAATTGTACTATGTAAAAGTTAAAACCTTCCTTAAAAAAAAAAAAGAAAAGGGGAAGTGCTGTGGATATGGCTCTGTGTAAATAAAATTCTGATTGGCCAGTGGCCAGGCAGGAAGTATAGGTGGGACAAGAGAGAAGAGAATTCTGGGAAGTAGAAGACTGGAGAGAGACACCGCCAGCCGCCGCCATGAGAAGCAACATGTAAAGACACTGGTAAGCCACAAGCCATGTGGCAAAGTATAGATAAGCAGAAATGGGTTAATTTAAGATAGAAGAAGTAGATAACAAGCAGCCTGCCACGGCCATACAGTTTCTAAACAAATATAAGTCTCTGTGTGCTTTCTTGGTTGGGTCTGAGTGACTGTGGGACTGGCGGGTGAGAGAGATTTGTCCTGACTGGGCCAGGCAGGAAAACTCTAACTACAGCTTTTCCTCTAAAGCTGACCTTTTCTCAGCTATGAAAACATGAACCCCCTTTTAGCTTTTTGGAACACACACTAGATCATTGATAACTATGATTACCCTACTGTGCAATAGTACATCAGAACTCCTAACTATTATCTAATCATAACTTACTACCCACTGGTCAGCCTTTCCTCGACCCTGCCTTCTGCCTGCTATGGTAACCACTGTTCTAGTCTCAACTTCCATGAGACTGATTTTTTTTTTGTTTCAACATATGACTAACAATATACATGACTTGTCTTCCTGTGCCTGATCCATTTTACTCAGCATAGTCCACATTGTCTCAAATGCCAAAATATCATCTTTTTAAACCATTTAATAGTATTCCACTATGTGTCTTATTTACCCATTGATTAGTTTAAAAAAAACTAATGAACACATTTTATTAGCTGTGGTAAACAGTATTGCAATAAACACAGTATAGACAGATGTCTCTGTGATTTGCTGATTTTATTTCTTTTGGCAATATACCCCAAAATAGAATGACTAGATTATATGATGGTTATTTTAGGTGCCATCATTTTTAAACATCCAATATCTACATGAATCCAGTATCTAAATATACTATATTGAACCCAAAATTTTCTAATGCAACATCGAAGATTTGGTCAGTAACTATAACAATAAATCATGTAAAGAATAATAGCCTTGCCACCAATCCAAAATACTGTCCAGGCTCCAGCCCACATAGCAATGATAGCAGGCACCAGGTCAAGCTTCCTGCTTCAGCTCTGTCCTTCTCCATTCTGGGACCCTCTCCAAACAACCACCCCACACAATAGACGGAACCCAAGGAATGCTACTCTAAGCTTCTCTCCAGTGAATGGCAGTAAATACAGAGACTCCTAGCTTCACACAGTGCTGAGAGTAAGTGACAGCTGAGTGCTGAGCCCTAAACAAGCCATTTTTAATATCCCTTCTAAGGTTCCAATAATACTGCAGAAGAGGGGGCAGAAAGAATGTAAAAGCTTGATGATAGTAAGAAGGGCTGTGATAAAATATCCTATAGATAAGACACAGCCATTGTGATCATGAACTCATGGTAACTGCAGGTTCCCATACTAATTCTGAACAAGGATGGCCCTGATAACAGTCAGGTATGAATGGAGGAGGGGCTCAGCAAGGCCAACCCTCATTACTGAGCTATTTGCTACTAATAGATTGAGAGAGAGAGTCCTTGCCTTCAGTCGTATATCTACTGTTGACCTCAACAGGCTCCAATAGCTAGTCCCAATCCAATCATCACACACACATGGCCCTGGTTAAATTAAATAGATCATGAAGCAAAAGTCAGGAATATGAGGTTGAGGGGAGCAGGCAATGAAGGGGTAATAAGAATGAAAGAGATAAAAGAGGTGTGAGAATAAAGACATCAGAATGCACTAATACATTTTTGACAATATCAAACAAATAACTCTTTTCTGTGTGTACATCTAAATCTTTTCATACTATTTTCTCAAGAGAGTGCATTAATTTTATCCTTACCTACTTGTCCTTTGGTTCATAATTCAATAGTGAGTAAGTAATTTTTATGAGCACTGAGCAAAGCTACAAACAAAATCCAACTACCCTATACTATTGGTTCTCAAGCATGAATTCCCATCAGACTCACATGGAGAGCTTCTACATATGCAGGCTGCTACTGCCTCCAACTCTCCCAGTTTCTAATTCAGTACATGGGTAGTAGGGGCTGAGATCTAAAAGTCACTGGTCATTCTAACACTAAGGACATGGAGACTTAAAGAACCAATATCCTAAGAAAAAAAATAAGGAGCTTATAATTCAGCAAGAAAGAGAAATAGTCACAAGACAAAATGATGGGTGCTTAGGAGAAAGACACTCAATATGTTGTAGGTTCCGGGGAGGGGACATTCTTGTCCTGTAGAAGGATTGGAAGTGGCCAAATGGGCCAAAATGTGAAGGACTGTTCTAATACATTCTGATGGTAAATTATGAGCTTAGAGATGGAGATATAAATAAAGAGGAGAATCTGAGCACACAGTAAGCACAAAGGCAACCAGAATGAAGGGATGATCCTAAACAGAAAGAACCTGCATAGAGCTGCCTTACTTCAGTGTGCAGGCCGGTGGTTCTCCAGAAGTGGTAGAGCCCTCAAAAGCAGGGTGACCTTTGGGGAGGCTGTTCTAGTCACAGGATGTTTGGCAATGTCTTGGCCTCTACGTACTAGACACCAGTAGTACTCGCTCCCAAAAGTAACAGTCAAAAAATGTCTTCAGACACTGTCAGAGGTTCTTAAGAGTCTGTTGAGAACTGCCAGTGTGGAAGTTAGGAGGGGCTTTTACAGGATGCACAAAATGATTCTTTCTAAAGCAATTTCCACGAGAGGTAAGTCATTAAAAGCATGACTTGTATATTAAAAGAAGAAAACAGCACTGATAGGGAAGCATGTATAGCTCACATTGGATGAAAACGCAAACACATGGGAATTATTAGAAACTTCACAGTTACTCCAGGTTTGCACCCAGCTTTCCATCACCCCTACCTGCTGCCATCTGCATCTCTCTAGAGCTGGCTTTTCAGCAGGTATAATTCAGTGCATGGACAGAAAACCATATCACAGGAACAAGAGACGGTGGGAGCTCAGATGCTAATGATTTTATCTTGGGCGAGTACAATGGGATTTCAGAACCTGAAAATTGGTAGCTCCATGGGGACTGAGTTGCTTTGAAGCTCCACGGAGTAGGAAACCCCTCCCATCCAACACTGTGAGTAAAAAGATTAGCTATTCTTCCAAGGAAAATAGGTCTTATAAACTCAAAGCCTGAGAGCTGGGAAGTCGAATTATTCATTTTGCAAATAACCAACTAACATAATAAATTAATTAAAGCAAGCAGCGAATATTTTCATAGGCCAGTGAGCTATTGCTAAAGGCTACAGTACAATTCAAGTACAGTGTTGGTTAAATGTCACTGTGTTACCATGCTGGGATTTTCAAAAGAGTTGAGTTATGTTAGCTAATTCAAATATTCAACCTGAATGTGTATCACTTCCCCAAACTCCAAGTACCAGACATCATTCTACTTGACAGCTGGACTTTATGTTCAGCTCGTATTACTTCTGAGAGCTACACATACTATTTTTGAATGCAAAGTAAGAACAATACTTCTGTGGAGGCAGAATGAATAGAGAAAGGCACTGAAAAATCCTCCTAGGACATAAATTATCTTAAGAACAGCTCCACTCCAAGGATGAGCCAAAAGCCAACAGAACAGCAATGTTACCTCAAGCATCATGACAGTTGCCAAAAGGCCTGACCTGTTCATTCTCTTGGTTGCTAATATGTTTGATGTCCCTGTCAATCAGCAGGCTGATAATAAAAGGCAAAGCACGTGACTCCAGGAACAGAGGAAACTACAACGTGAGTCCCAAACTCAAACTCTCTACTTATGTTCAGTTCACATCCTCGGCATGAAGTCGGTGGCCTAGTACAGACTTAACTCCACCTTTAGAGGATGCCGGCTCATGCTAGGAAGATCTACATTACAGAATGATCAGCATTACCTACAATCAAAACCCCAGTGCACCAGCCTGATACTATGCATCCACTCCCCCCTCCTCGATCCACAAAACCCTGACACATTTCCTCTGGAGGTTGGCCAATAGAAGGCCTAAGCAGGAGACCCAGGTAGATATCTTAGCCCACCAAGGTCACTGTAATTTGGTGATGATCTTTTACCAAAACGTCATAGTTTCTCTTGGGTGGCTCTCTCCTGCCACCAGCCTTTAAGAATAAGGTAGAATAGCTCTCTGTAGGACTTCCTCATCGTTGGTGAGTTTCCTTCATGCTTTCCCATGCCTTGTCTTTGAACTCTTCTCAATACACCATGCAAGGGTGTGCCCTCTATTTACAGGCAGGACCCTGCCTAACCCATAATGGCCTCCATCTGCATTTCTTCCATTATCTCAGCTGAGACTGAATGAGAGATCTCAAAGACTAGACAGGTCATTTCCCTCCTTTGTCATAAATAGAGTAAATTCTCTCCAGGAGAAGACAAAGAATTAGGTTCAAATTGTTGCTGATATTTGATGTTGAAGTAAACTAGTAGCAATAGAAAAGGCTGAAAAAGCATGCAGTGAGCTTACCTGCATTGATGAGGTCAGCATCAGCTTCATGCTGTAGTGGGTATGGCCCCTGTCAAACACAGCACACATCCAGCGAGTTAACAGAATCACATTGCCCCCAGTCACATCCCAAAACTGTCAATAGCTCCCCTGAAGATCTAGAGAGCTAACATCCAAAGACTGAGGCAAACTTTTCAAAGGTAACTCCTGAGTTTCCACAACTCTTTCTCATATTGATTAAGACTGGGCAGGTGAGAAATGGCTCCTAAAATTACCAGTCTGTTTTAAGAAAAGTAATTCTTCAGTGCCTGCTATGTAGGTATCAAGCATGGTCAGTCTTTTGACATTGTACCATGACAATGTTGTCTACAAACTTTATGCAAGAATCACACAAACTAGGTGTGAGCATGCCTCTGTGTGTGTGTGTGTGTGCGCGCGCGCACGTGCATTCCTAGTACTTTTTCTTTGTGCTCATTTCATTTTATTATTATTATTATTTGGTGGTGGTGGTGGTTTTTTTTCCCTGTTGTTTTCTAAAGGAAGGGAGAAAGGTGGTGTGGAGTTGGAATGGTAGGGAAGATCTGGAAGGAAAAGGGGGAGGGAGATCACAATATGTTGCATGAAAGCCCCCATCCCAACCCAGAAGCTATCTCCAATTGACAACTGTTCACAAAGGAAAAAATTAGCTTCTCTCCAACTGAGTCTAACCAGGTCTACAAACAATTCTTAAGTAAAGGGCCCATGCCCAGCAGTAGATGGTCAAAAGAAAATGAACTCAATGGTATTTTTGGAGGGTTTTCAACTCATAACTCTTGTTCTGGGCTTGTTTGTATATTATGGTTTCTGATTTTGTGTTTTCACGGGATCTCTGTGTGAGTGTGTGTGTGTGTGTGTGTGTCTACATCTGTATGTTTCTTTGCTTTTTCTTTGACTCTTTTTCTATTTGTTTGGTCCTATTCTGGTTTGGGGGGTTTTGTTTGTTTTCTTTTCTTAGTTGCCTGTTTGTTCTCTAATGAAAAAAGGAGAGGGGGGTGAATTTGTATGGGTGGGGAGATAGGGAGAATCTAGGAAGATTTGGGGGAAGGGAAATCAAAATCTGAATACATTGTATAAAAATGTATTCAATAAAAATTAAAATTACTTTTAAGTATATGTTGCATGAAAAATATATTCTCAATAATAAAAAAGAAAAACAATAACAAAATAATCTATTTTAGGTTTGTAATCTTTGTTGGGTTGAATACCTAGTTTGGTCCACATGGAGCCTATAGGCTCCAATTAAACCTACCTGCAACCCTTTCTGGTAGGACAGCAAATGCCACCTACACTTGTGTTATTTGGCTACAAAGACTTAGAACAGCAGTTCTTTTGTTCCGGTAGACAACACTTTGGAGGTCTGAATTTGAGATTCTAATTTTACCTCTCCCTGTATCTACACATGGGTATCCTTATGTTCCCTTCACTCCATTCTTCTCAGTAAGATACTTTAAAAATATAATTGTGTATATTTGTGTGTGTGTGTGTGTGCATTAATAGACGAACGTGTATATATGCGTAGGTTTTGGTGGAGATCAAAATGAGGACTTCACAGGCTATGCACATGTTTTCTACTACATTTGAGGTATACCCTTGAGCTAATTTTATATTTGTTTTTACAAAGTGAAATGAGTGGAGCCAAGCACTTTTATATAAAGATGTATACTAACAGAAAGGGAGACAGGGGGAAAGAAAGGATGTACAAGTTAAGAATGGGTGAATACTGGCTATGCATTTTTAATATACTCCCCGAAGAAGGATTGAAAGCTATGCTATCCTATATATAAACTGAGCTGATGCCTCATGTTTTAGGCCTCTGACTGTTTCCCTTGCAATGCTCAATGTGGATAATTCACATAAACTTACTTATTCTGTCTTCAAAATGAAAAGCTGACCACTCTAGACAACCTCAAAGGTTCCTCTAAAGTGCGAGTCTTTGACTTCACTAGGAATCTGCCTCTATCAGACAGACACACAGTATCCCTGAAAATAGCCAGGAGATGACTCAGCCAATCAGTAGCTACTGTGTACCTGTGATCATCACACATATTAACCATACAGGAGATATATATATATATAAAACTTTATCACAGTCATAGTAGAAGTCTACTGAGAAGCAATACAACACTGGAAAATTATACTGAGTAAACTACAGATGTCACTTGCGTTAAAGAAAAGTTGGATTGTCATCTTACCAAACCCAAGACTCCGTTCTCACTTTGAAGATGAACAGTCATATTTGGACTGATGAAGTTGCTGGCCAGAAGAGGAATTCCTATACCCAAGTTAGCTGGGAGAAAGATGTTAAGGCACAACACAGTAAAAGCAGAGATGGTGCTGTAAGTCTTTACACGTATAAATCAAAACAAGAATCTTCTTTAGAGGTAAATGGTTACGAATATAATAACTGAATGTATTCTCTGGGCACTCATTGATAATCCTCCAGAAAGAAAAATCTCTAATTAGTCCCCTGTCTTCTCAATAACATTAATATGCTTTATCATAAAGATCAAAGGAGTAGCTTCAGAAGATAACCAAGGTCACTTGAACATTTTTTTTTTTTACAACATACTTTATTTTTACTAATGTGTTCGGCAAGCTTGGATTAATACATTTAGGTCTGACATTATTAAGAATGGTTTGGCCTTTGTTGAAAAACTATTTTCACTATACAAAACCCTCACTAAAAAAAAAGATGATCTAAAATTCCAAAAAGACGGCATCATTTTTTAAATTTAAAGAAAAGAATTCTGATCAGACCAAATTGTCATTTAAAGACCATCTGTTCTGATGGCTGTAGTGACGCTTACTGGTAAGTATATCTGAGACAAAAATCAGGAAAGTGGACAGGATGCATTTCAGCAAACACTCTGAGGGCATAGGTACCATGAAGGTCCAAGAACAAGAGGGTCCCTTGTCCCTTATATGGTCTCAGCAGGTCAATGCTGGTTTGTTCTCCATGGTGTGAGCCTAATCCTGTTCTCAATGTGGGCAGAAGAAGCAGATCAGAGATCTTTTCTCCATTTTTCTACATGATCACTTCTCAGAAAAGAACTCACCAGAACTAACTTAAAAGAAAAAAAAATGGTACTCTGAATCACAGCCAGAGAGAGAGAGAGAGAGAGAGAGAGAGAGAACATTTACATAGTTTACATATAACATCAAATTACCAAGTACCAAGGCCAAAAGTATAATGCAATGGCCCAGGTCACTTCTTGTGGATACAGGAAGTCTGTGAAACTTCACTGACAGCACCTTGGTTCACAGTCTAACCAACCACAGTCAAAAGTCAGTGTAATTTGTACTTCATTCCTCAGTCATGATAGAACATATATTGAACTAATTCTGTTATGGACAACTATTTTCGGGTAAGAACAACCCTAGTTGCAAACCCTGACCTTAAGCTCTATCAGCATATCCAATTATTACATTACTTTTTAAATACTTTAGTGAGAAGCAGGGTGTGGTGATGCACTCATTTAATCCAGCACTCAGGAAGCAGAGGCCGATGGATCTCTGTGAGTTTGAGGCTAGCCTGGTCTACATAGTGACTTCCAGGACAGCCAAGGCTATTTAGGGAGACCCTGTCTCAAAAAAAAAAAAAAAAAAAAAAAGTAAATAAACAAACACAAAATACTTCAGTAAGACAGATACCAGGAAACAAATGGCTATGCACAATTAGTGTTAACGAAGGCAGGGGACAGAGAAAGACCATTAAGATGAAATGAGTTACAAACATTTGTCGTAGGCAATACAGCAACAGTGAATAAAGAACTGCACCTAGGAGCCATCATCATATGGAATGAGTATTGTAGTCTGTGCCTATATATCAATGGTGGGTCAGCTGAGAAAAGCCTGGTGGTTGATACCCACTCGGTCCAGGCTGACTCCCTCCCTGGCCCATGCAGAAGACAGACAATGAATTCTCACCCCAGCGCAAGTGCAAATTGAAAAAAAAAAAAAAAATCAAGAAATCAAGAGGGGTAAAGGTGAAAATAAAAGAGGAATGGAAAATTCTCTCAGCCAAGAGACAGTGGGAATGACTACAACTCCTAGGAAAGGGGAAGTCATAGAACGGACAGTTTCTAGAAAGTTCTGTTTGCCTCAGGTCTATACATACAGCTTCCCGGGAGTCAAAAGTCCATAAATATTTACCTTGTTATTCACTATGTGCAATACAGTTCAACATCTAGTACATTGGAAATTATCAAAATGGTGAACACATACTGAAAATAAGCAAAATGGTAAATAAGGAACCTGTTATTTGAGTGCGTTCAAACTTAAGGCACTAGTTGTACAGAACCATATATCCGCTCTGGTATTTTTTTCTTTTGCCAAAGATAAAAGGTGGGAAGCACAGAATCTGAATCATTCATTGAGTACCTTGACAAAGTACCAGACCAAAGAGTGCATTCATAGGATCTTTTTCAAAGGAAGCAGCGCAGCGCCTTGCTAGGCAGTGGGGTTTTATGGCTCGCTGAGTAATCAAATGTCAGGACACCAAGAAAATAGATAGCACCAATGACAACAGTCATTCTAAGATTTAAAGCCCTCCTCTTGAGTAGTGACTGGCTCCTCCTCAAACTTCTGGCTAAATGCCAAACTGTACACACACACACACACACACACACACACACACACACACACACACAAAGGTAGTGTACATTCGACAGTTTAAGTGTATTTTTAGTTGCCATCAAGAAGGCAAACAGATCACAAACATTGACTTCCCCTATCTTGCTACCACTGATTACATATCCCATTGTGTAAAGTCTGATGACACTTAAAGTGAACTAGACAAGAATCGTCACTCACAGGCCTAGCGGCCTGTTGCTCATAGAGACTCAAGGCCTGCATATTTGGTGGAGCTCAGGCTGATAAAGGATACCGTACATGCCGTCCTCAAACTCAAGGGCAGCTCTCTTGATGATCCTCTCCCTGACATCTTCTCCAGGCTTACCAGATTTGGCTTTTCCAGCTCCCTCCTTTCGGAGTGATAAACGCTTCCAAGTAAGTAGAAACAAATTATTCACATTTAAGATCTGCTTTCAAATGTCTCATTGCTTCAAGATAAAAATTTGCAGAGAAAAAAAATAGCACTTATTCCCAGTAGGAGGTAAGTCTACAATATAATGGAACATATTTTTAAAAAAGAATGCACAAATGATATTTCATGACAGAGATCATTCTTCAGGAAGTAAATAAAGCAGGTCAGATTTCTCTGAAAGGGAAGACAAACCTGCTCATACTGCAAAGCAACAACCCCCTGTCATTGCCGTTTTGACTAGCGCACAGTTCTACCTACGACTTGACAGTTGAATTCTCCTTAGGTGTTCAGAAATGGTGCCTGAATAAAAGAAAAGACACAGGCCCTGGACATCTGTTTCCTGGGGCTGTCAGAATGTGTTTACCAGGTGGTGCTGAGGCCAATTGCCTATTTCCACCTGCAGAGTCTAGATGGATTCTGCTACGTGTGCATCACAGGATAATGGAAACAGCCAGAAAACGGTTTCCATCACTAAATCTCCTTCAAACAGACTGGTTTGTTTGTCAATATCCTATCCTAGCACCTGATAGCAGGCTGAGACTGCACATCGCCTTTTGCTCTGATTCCTAATATCCCCTACTATATACCGATTGTGGTACTATTCCCTAGAAACTTTCAAATTTTGATATCAACTGAGACCTGGTAGTTCAGTCATTGTGGAAAAGCCCCAGCATGCCTAGTACCTAACCCCTGGACACCTTCATACCCACCATCTGCTCATAGCTCAAAGCTAGTTAAAAATTCTTTCTTTATTCCAGGAAAGTATAGAACTATTCCAAAACAGATACTTCTGAGCAAGCATTAAGACTTCAGACCTAATTATTCACCTCTACCCTCTAGGATAGCTGTCCAAAATCAGGGATCGTAAACTGCAACCATTAAAGAATCCTGGCAGATACGACAGCCTTCAAAAATCACAAGATGTAGAGACACTATTATGCTGGACTGAAGCATCATTGGTACCCAGTGTCTACTTGAGACCCAGAGTAACACTGTTCTGCTCTAACCTTCTATCACTTGGAATGGCCTGAGAGACATGTGTCTCTGGTAACTAGATCCAAATATACTGGCAAAAAAAAAAAAAAGCTCTGCAAATTACCTCAATTCTTTTCTCATATTTTTCTCCCTTTATAAGGCGGTGTACATAAATCTTCGGAATGTGGATATCTTCTGGGGCAAATGATCCAATGTCTACAATTTCTTCAACCTAGAGAAAAAGAAAAAAAATGTTAAGACAGAGTCATAGCTTAAAATGAACATGCTTATGTTTTTAAAAGTAAAACATATACAAATTCATGTCTCACTTGTGAATACAGCATAAATAACATGCACATGTATCTATATAAAGGCATGCAATATATACCATACCTTTTAAAACCACAACTGATGAGAACCCCAAATCCATATGTATGAATGCAAAATTCAGGATAATAAAGTGACAGATCTTCACCTTTTCCAAAAGAATTTTGGTTACAAATTTGTGGGGCATTTCCCCACCAACCCTACAGTTCCCCAGAGTTGTCTTGAGTGTGAGCAGCAGGAAATAGTAGATAGAAGGATTTATAGCACGAAAATAAACAGAAAATAAAGAATAGCCTCAGAAGGGCCTGGAACCTTTTCCAACGGACCCCAACTGTCTCTGCCCCAGGGTATTTATACAGCCGCCAAGGGGGTGGAGCAAAAGACTCCTCCCTCAGCACAGCCAAGTGCAGACCATCTCAGACACCTGCAATCAGGCCGGTGGCCCTAATCATCCTCTATGCGGACCTGCTGGGTAAAGCCACAAGGAACCCGAAAATGGGCTCCCACACAAATTCATCAAATTTATCAGGGCAGCTGCTTGGACTTTCATAAATTGCAGCTCTGCAATGCAGAGCTCAAAAGCACACTCCTTAAAATTAGTGAGAGATTTATCACATCAAAGACAGAAATCTGTAACAACATCTGTGTGGTCAATTGAGGAGGTTTTCAAATATAGATGCAAATGCCATTCATGGCCACTCTTCACTTTTCCTGTTGTTCAGTTCAGAATCGTGACAGAACTGTCATCATTGAAATAATTTTACTCAAAGATGGATAATTGATTTTAATATGGAAATCTCAAGAAGGAATTATTAAGTAATAACTAGAAATAGTCAAATTAATTCTAATCGGAGTCATTCACAGGCATTTTTGCAATAATATAAAATGTCCCCAAATTAATCTGCTATTTTAGGATTCCTTTTTTTTTTTTTAAACTGAAAGTAAATGAACTAAGAATGACAAGGAGTCAAGGAAAAACTAATCTCAACATTGAATTCTGGTTAAAGCTAATTTTGGTTAAAGAATTAGCTTTCTCATGACAAATGCATAATCAGTTTAATGGATTTTGCACTTGCTATGGCTCGACTCTTGGATGCTCCCCATGGTCTATGTGAAAAGATTTGGAGCATCCTCAGGTCGCTTAGGGGAGGTTAACTCTTATGGGACTATATCCCCTTCATCTGTGCATGATGCTGTCTGACCACAGTGAGGTAAGCAGGTTGTTCCATCACACATCCCCCCACCCCATGACTACTATCTATCATCCACCAGAGAGGCTCAAAGGCAATGGGCCTGTCTGACCATGAAAAAGCCATTCAAAGCCATAGGCCTAAAACAATCCTTTCCTCTTTATGAGATAATTACCAAATTTTATTATAGTGACATAAATCTAATATAATGCCTAAGGCAAATAATTATTTGCTTTAAATAAGCTGACTTATTTAAAGGAGCATTACTTTGAACTTGACATCTAAAATATGAAAGAAACTATCCAGAAGTCTGTGGAGTTCAGTCCTCACTACTTTATTCTGCCGTGCTCTCTCTCACCAGGTTCCTGCCACAGAGAAGGAAGAGATGACAGGGGATGTTCAGTTATTACTCAATGCCCCCAGGCAGCTGAAGAAGACCAGGACACTAGGTGAGAACTATTTTTCTGATAAGAAAGATCTGGGCAAAAACTACGATGTCAGGTTAGAATCATTTGGCATCCACATTGAGTTAGTGTGTGGAGATGAACTTGGGAACAAGCAAGAAGGAGAGAGGACGGGAGGGGCGTGTCCTTCTATAGGGCAAGACAGGAGGAAGGACTTCCTGCCCTATACTCTTGTCTTCCCCACTGAACCATTCTGATAATCCCACAGCATATTCATATTCATTATCATTCATAATCTCCCTCTCTCTTCCCCCTTCTCTCTTCTTCTCTGTGTATGTGGGATATGTACAGGTTTGTAAGGGTGTATGCATGTACATGTGCAGGTGTACATACATGCATATGTATGTAGAGGCCAGAGACGGACAATCTTCCCCTTTTATTTGTTTTAGACAAGATTCTTCACTGAACCTGTAACTCATCACTTTGGCTAGGCCCATTGGCCCATGAGCTCCAGGGGCCCAGGCGGTACACATGTGGGCTGCCACGCTTGACTTTATTACGTAGTTCCTGGGGATTCAAACTTAGGCCCTCGTGTTATACAGCGAGCCCTTGACTGGCTTAGCCATCTGCCCAGTCCCTATTTTTTCTATAGCGTGGGGATTGGGTTAAAAAGACCTGGAAGTAGTTCTGAGCAGTTAAGCATTGCTGCTATGTCTGAACCAGATTCCAA
Organism: Onychomys torridus; assembly: GCF_903995425.1. Classification (NCBI taxonomy): domain Eukaryota; kingdom Metazoa; phylum Chordata; class Mammalia; order Rodentia; family Cricetidae; genus Onychomys; species Onychomys torridus. The sequence goes on along the minus strand of NC_050457.1, from coordinate 44,050,738 downwards.
CCTTGAGCCTTTACTGCTCATTTATAACTTTACATTGTTCTATTTAAGCTTTCAATGAAGTTCTTGACTTTAAAAATGTGTTTCCATTATACTGAGGATATATATGAAGGCTTATTATTCAAGAAACTATTGACCACGGAATTCATTATAAAGTCAGAAACAACATCAATGTTCAACAGTAGGGAATTGATAGAAATGAATACCATGTGTCCTAACACAATGAACCAATATTATGCTTTTGTAACACTGGATAGCATCTCACAATGTAACATTTCATAAAAATACAAGACTTTTTTTTTACAAGCAAATATATATACATCAGTGCAACTACATTATTTTCCTTTTTGCTTTCTTGATAAACATATTAATTACAAAAATGGTAGATATTTGGACACTTGCATATTGTACTAATCAATCCAGGGTGACTAGCATTTCCTCTCAGCATAATTATATTTAGACCTAGGAAAAGCAGAAGCACAATGAAATGCTAATAACACCTCTCTGGGTAGCTGTACCAGTTATTTCTATGGGAGGGGCTGCTTGCAGAGGCCAGAGGACAACCTGGGTGCCATTCCTCAGGCACCTCCCACCTTGTTTTTTGAAACAGTCTCTCCCTTTTTGAAAGGTGGTAGAAGACACCCCCTAACAGTACCAGATCCTTGGAGAAGCTCAAGATTGAAGAACAGGAGCTATGAACAACCTGGCCTTCTCGCTGGCACTATGAATAGTTCGCACCCAGCACCATCTGGTACAGCTCAGAATCCAGAACTGACCAGGTAGCTAAACTAGCTGACCAACAGCTCCAGGAACTGGCTTGTCTTTGCCTCCCAGGGCTGGGATTACAAACATTCATCTTGCCTGGGGGGTTCTAAATATGGGTTGTGAGTTGTGGGAACTGAGCTCAGGTCCTCACACTTACAAGCAGGCACTTTCCTGACTGACACGTGTCTCCAGCTCTGTGAAAGATAATTTTGTTTCCTTTAAAGAGAAAACCTAAAAAAGTTGGGGGATTTGAGTAGAGTGCCCAGGGCCTCACAAATGCTAAACACACACTCTGCCATCAAATTCCACCCCCAGATGCTCATAAATGCCATGTATTCAAAAGGCACAAGAGATACTGAATAGATGCTTCCCAACCCAGGAAATATAAAGAATGGAGCATGTGAGAGAATTCACAGACCTAACGAACAGGGCATGGTAAGAAGAAAGGAGAAAAGCTGTAAAAAATCAATTACAACAGTAGGAAATAAATACAGAGCCCTTTTTCCTATTATCTTGATGACCATAACGTAAATTCTTTCCCATGCCTAACATTACTCCAGTGGGTCTGGCCTTCAGAGCTCTTGCTGGAATTACAATAGCGGCTTCCTAATGTGGCTGCCCGAAGTCCTCTTTAGTAAGGTCAAGGAAAACGATGATAAGGGGAAAAAGAGAGAGTGGTCCTTACTCAAACTGGAAATCTCAAGAGTAAACAAAAAACTACTGACTTTCCTGTTTCCTCCAATTAATTTCTTCAAAACTTATGAAATCAAGACAAAGTTTCATGACTAAGGGCAATTACAACTTTCACAACAAAACACAATAAATGCGCCCTAGTTTAAAAATTTTAAAAAGCAAAAATTCGGTTAAACATAATCAGCTTCACACTTTGTAGTGCAAATTTCTGTATTGTAGAAAATGCATGCGCAGTGTTTGTCAAAACAATACCAACACACAACTGTGCTGGGCGCTTCTAGACAAACAAACAAGGCTTTCAGAGTGTTGGCTAGCAGAGCTGGTAGCAAATATTTGAAGTACAAACCAAGGGGAGAAAATCTGTTTTCGACAATCTATGAGGAGTCCACGACAACAAAGCAGCAGAGGCCGAGATGTCCGTTTGGTGTCTGTGCACAGGGCTGAAGACCATCCCCATCTTCTGTGATCTTGAGACACACCCAGAAAGAGCCAACAAGGTGATTAAAAGTCCAACGTGATCAAGTTATAACAGGGGCAAGAAAGGACATCCAACAACAATGACGTGAGCTCCACCTAGGCCCTCAGTAAAGGTGGCAGAAGATGCCCCCTAACAGGGAGACGGGCAGATGTAAGCATCCTTGGAGGAGCTCAAGATTGAAGAACAGGAGCTAAGAACAACCCGGCCTTCTCACTGGCACTATGAATAGTTCACACCCAGCACCATCTGGTACAGCACAGAATCCAGACACTTGAGGTTGCTCTAATTAGTACCTGTCTTCTTTCAGTCATTAGCAGGAAACTCGAGGCTAAGAAATGCTTATCATTATTGATCCCAACTTTGTTTTTAAAGGTTTACTCTCTCTGCCTTGCACTGCCCCTACTTTTTAAGTCTGAAATTGTATTTTAAAGCCCTGGGGGGGGGGGGGGCAGTAGTCATCCCTGGCGACAACATATTTCTATTCACTTGGACAACATCTCAGGGAGAACAGAGCAGCTGTGAGGAAACACTTTAAGTGGTAACCTCAGTTTCCTACATCCACAAATACGGGCCTGATCCTAGACTCTGTTAGTGAAAATGGCTGCAGGGCGGTGGTCGGCTGTGGTGCAAAGTGAGGGTCCTGAGGAGGCAAGGAAAAGGCTCTGGACCGCACTTCCACTATCACAGAAGGTTAGCAAGAGCACTCTTCATGTGCCAGGAAAATGGTCCAAGTCTGAAGGAGAGGTGCTTTGGATGACAGTTCCACCCAGAGAAGGAGATGAGGAAGAGGAAGTAAGGAGAAATGTTTATCATTTGGAAAAAGCGCAAAGAGGCAAAAGAAATCCAACAGAGGATGACTCCCTGCTTAAGCCTCAGGCTAAGATAGAATATGGCCAGTTAAAACATATGGGAAAATAACATGGAGCTTAAAAGACCAAGAACAAAACTGCACAAGGACATCTAAACAAAACCAAAGGTCATGAATCTAGGAAAGGGACTGGTAGGAATAGAGGTGGGGGTCGGTGGGAATGAGAGAGAGGTAAGAGACAGGAGTGGGAGGAGGGGGAGAAATTAGAATACTATATATGCACATGTACATATATATGTATAATTATCAGAAAACAAAATCAATCATTAAAAACAAACATGAGGAACAATGGATTTCAGGGCCCTTCCTGCATATCTCCCTAGTCTGACCTCATGCCAGTCCCTCTACCTCTGTTCCTCAGTGTCCTCACTTCAATGTGGACTTCCCAAAGACAGGGTACAGTGCAGAATCACGGACAGCCTCTGCTGTCACTGAGGGGCCACTGCACCCCAGCAGGCTGCTGTATTTTTGAGTCTTACCCAGAGATGCTGGTGCATTTTCAAAAAGCGTAAGGTGGGAAGAAAAAGGGGTGCCTAGGAAAATTCCACCCGGATTCAGTAGCAATGATAGTTGTGCTTCGCTTAATCGTTGCATTTTCTTTTAGATCCTAGGTACTATTAGCGCTAATGGCAAGTGCTTGGATTTTTATTTAACATCTCATAGTTCAGTCATGTTTGTCCTTATAGCATCTTTCTCTACTCACACCCTACCTCCACTGTACAGCTTTTCCTTCTTGTAGCCTACTAGGAACTGGTGCTACCTCACACACTCTCTAGGTATTGTAAGCTGTATCACTTCACATCTGGAACCAAATAAGTAAAAATAAATGAGGGTATGCTTATCACATTGGAGAATGATACAAAGATAGAAAGAAAAGATAATAAAAATGGCGTCTACTGGTTTAGAAAATGAGAATAAGAATAAGGTCAGGCCCTCTGGATAAGCGAGACAGTTGTTTGGCTTGAACTATCTGGGGAGCCCCCAGGCAGTGGGACTGGAACCTGTCCCTGGTACATGAGCTGACTTTTTGGAACCTAGTGCCTATGGTAAGACACTTTGTGTAGCCTTGGTGCAGGGAGGAGGGGCTTGGACCTGCCTCAACGGAGTCTACAGGGCTCTGCTGCCTCCCCAGGGGAGACCCTTGCCTTGGAGAAGGTGGGAATGGGGGGGTAGTTTGGGTGGGAAGGCTGGGGGGTGGGAGGAGAGAGGACAGGGGAATCTGCGGTTGATATGTAAAATGAATAGAAAATCTCTTAATGAAAAAAAAAGAATAAGGTTAAAGAATGAAGTTCAGCAGGAATTAAAGCTAATACCATAAAATGATGCCTATATTCCTATTCTGAAAATAATAACAGCGTTTGTTGAAAACATAACAAAAAGGCCTTAGTAAACCACCAGCATAACGACCGCAAAGACATCACCATCCAAAGGTGCAGATGCTTTCTCTCCACTTGCTAGCCAACCTCAGAGTTTGGGTGGACCTTCAGCCTAATGTTTCTCATTACTGAGCAAAAGCAAACCTTCCTCCCACTTATGGGTTGTTTCAGAATGTGGGCTGTGCGTGAAAATGACTGGAGCTGTTGGAGCCCCTTTTTAGAATTTTGCTTAAAATAATTCAATCGGCAACAACTGTGCTGTACAGCATAATCAGTGGGACATATTAACCCAAAAAGGTAGGAATATGAACATGAAACATCCCCAATAGCTTTTTTTGTCATTTGGAATTACTGGGTTTTTTTAATGCAAAAATAGTTTATAAACATTCTTTTTCATCTTTGCCATGTCTAATAACAAGTCCAAACAGCCTAGCGTGGCCTATTCTGGTATTCTGGTTATAATTTGTCTAACAAAAACAAATGCCTGTCTTCACTGAATGTGTAATTTTATAATGTATGCTTTCATAACATGTAAACCACATTCCCAATGTCCAACTTTTACTTGCCATTTTTTTTTCTAAATGAAAACTTCATTAAGTCTTTAACAAATCCAGAGAAATAATTAAATGGAATACATCTAACCAAAAGAATAAAATATTTCTAACGTTTTTGTTCAGAGCACTCGTTGATAATAGTAAGAAGAAATTACACCATTATCACATACTCCAGGAAAATCAGGAAGACACAGTATAATTAATAGAATGAAAATAAGAAGTTCTCTGTGTGGAGGGTTACAGAAAACGGGAAGATTAAAACCTGTGGAGATTTACGGCCCCAACCTCGTGGTGTTGACAAATTAAACTTTAAAGGTTAACGCCAAACCTTTCCAAGGTTATTCTCCAAGATGTTCCCTTTCATTTGGGGCTGTTAATCATCCTTGGAGCTCTTTATAACCTAAGAACACAAAGGGACACATAAACTATTCTGTGGAATTAGGTTAAATGCTAACATTTCCAGGACACAGCTAACATTCGGACACTCTCTAAAGGGAACTGTGACTGGAATTCTGTTTGTCAATGTCTCGATAGTCCCCGAACTGGACATCATTTAGCGCTCTCAGGACAGCAGAGCTTTCATCATTGCCTTCCTCTTTCAAATAGTCTCCACTCTGGTTCTGGAGCGGAAAATAGTACAGTTCTGTTCATTTCAGTTGGAAAATTAAAATGTTGTATTTGGTTTTCCTGACTAAGTATGAGGGAGGCCACAAAATGCAAAAGTCAACATACCTCAGAACAAAATGCCCCTTTCTTCCCTGTAGGTCGGTTTCTAAAACTCTATCATTGAGCTCCAGAGAAATCGAAACACATCCATCACATTCTCCTCTACAATGTGAGCATCAAGATCAAAATGTCTAGCCAGTAGTATAAACAGAAGAGCTGAACAATGAGCTTTTCCAGCAAACATCGTTTGGGGCCAGATTTTCACAATAAGCAATCACAGCACACAGACATCACCAGAGAAAGCAAGGTCTACTCAGCGTCTACTTGACATGTGCAGCTCATCCCTGAAACTCGGTGGATAGGTGTTGTGGATATCTCTCTGTACAAATAAAATGCTGTTTGGCCAGTGGCTAGGCAGGAAGTATAGGCGGGACAAGAGAAAAGAGAATTCTGGGAAGTAGAAGGCTGGGGGGACACCGCCAGCCGCCGCCATGAGAAGCAACATGTAAAGACACTGGTAAGCCACGAGCCATGTGGCAAAGTATAGACTAACAGAAATGGGTTAATTTAAGATAGAAAAAGCAGATAACAAGCAGCCTGCCATGGCCATACAGTTTCTAAACAAATGTAAGTCTCTGTATGCTTTCTTGGTTGGGTCTGAGTGACTGTGGGACTGGCGGGTGAGAGAGATTTGTCCTGACTGGGCCAGGCAGGAAAACTCTAACTACAAATGGCGCCCAACGTGTTGGCAAGAATTTCCACCTAAAACCTGAAAAAAAAGATTCTAAGACGGAGCTAAAAACAGCTTCCTAATTGTCTCTCTCAAGTTAGCGGCAGCCTGCCGGTTTGAGCTACTATGGCGGGTTCCTGGCACGTGCGTCTGACCTACAGTGTGGTGGGAATGAGGAGTCTACAAGCGACGCTTTACTCTGCTACATGGTGGATTTAGCCTTTGCTAGTTAAAAAAAAAAAAAAAAAAAAAAAAGGGTTTCTGGGCTATGTGCTGCTTTGATAGAACTGCTTCTGATAGTTGATAGTACACATGGCTCCAGACCCAGAGCTGGCTGTAAACTGCACCACCGCCATGTTGGGAAGCTGAGGTGGGCGGAGCCGGCAGCCACAGTGGCATTTCAGTCTTACAAAGATGGATATTACACAGAGAATCTGGTTTGTCTTGTCATTGGGATTTTTAACTACAAAAAAAGATTTCATCATAAAAGCGGTTGAGTTAAACAAATATGTTAATTTTAAAGGTACCTTGACTTCAAAATTTGGATATAAGGATATGTTGCTTTGGAAAGGAGTCTCTGCTTTTGTTTCCACAGAAAGCCAGAGGCTGTGGATTTGTTCCAGATTAAGATACATCAGGTTTGATCAGCCAAGACCACCTGAAAGGTCTCAGATGACACCATGGCCCAGATGATCCAACATCCAGAATGGTTTCAAGGCAACTGGCTCAGAGGTTTACCCTCATGGACTACTTCATAATCCTAAAATTTTCTTTGTGTCCCCATAAGATACAGCGCCCCCCTCCAGCAGGAAGTAATAAGAGAAACTACGCCCACATTCCCAAAATTATCAAGTTGGCTTTGGAGATGGAATTGGCTCACTCCTTCTCTAAACCCAGACATATTGCTAAAAGAAAGGGTTAAGAGATTCTTGTGTCCCAAATCAGAAGAGCCCTCTGGTGTGGGACAGAGAAAAACCACTATTTTATTTTAATTGGGTTGATTATAAATGAGATCTCTTTCTAAAGAAGAAAAGGGGATGGGATATAGATATAATAGGATGAAAGGGTAGATTAAGGAACTTACTTCTAAAGAGCAACAACTTGTTTAAAATGTTTTACATTGGTGTAGATTTTAGTCTATTGATACAAACTTAAAGTTAATTTTGTTATACTGTGTGTATATTTCTAATCGTGTTTAAGGTATTATGTTTGTATAGCTCATTTTAAATTGAAATGGATAATTAATAATAGATTAATAGTCATCTATGATATCATACTCGTAGCCATGTTAGTTAAGTCTTCTAGATATACATAGACATATTTCAGATAGATAGGTAATCTTCAAATACTTCAAAGACCTACAGAATATGACATTTAAAATACTTTTAAAATTTAGACTTTCTGGACAGTGAGGCATGTCTGCTCCTGGCAGCACCGATTTACTTCAGAGAGGAGGATGGGCATTAAAGACACTTCATATGGAGTTTATCTTCACCTTGGCAAAAATAGCCATCTTGGCAAGAAACTCTTCTTGCCTGGACTGCTTGATTGACTGTACGCGCAGGACCCATAAAAAGTTGACCACTGAACTTTACTTGACAAAATGGTCCTTCAGGTTCCTGCTTCACAGAGGAAACTGCCAGACATTCTACAGGACACTGAGAGAAGTGACCAAGAGACTCTAGCCCTTGTGGGCTAAAGACACATGCCCCAACTTTACAAAGGAACATTAGGTGACTGTCCAGGCTGCCAGCTGTCTCTGTCTACCCTACAAGACTCCTGAAAAATGCTTACATCCTTCTCCCGGTTCTCAGGTAATATTATATCCTTCTGAGGTCTTTGATATGGTTAAAGACTAGATAGTTATAATTTCCTCAGTTATGATACAAGATAAGTTAGATATAAAACTTTAGACTCACAAATATAAGATAGATAGGATATCTTCTTTAATATTGTAACTGTAATTCTTGCTTGATAATTGTTTTGTTATATGTAATTGTACTATGTAAAAGTTAAAACCTTCCTTAAAAAAAAAAAGAAAAGGGGAAGTGCTGTGGATATCTCTCTGTACAAATAAAATGCTGTTTGGCCAGTGGCTAGGCAGGAAGTATAGGCGGGACAAGAGAAAAGAGAATTCTGGGAAGTAGAAGGCTGGGGGGACACCGCCAGCCGCCGCCATGAGAAGCAACATGTAAAGACACTGGTAAGCCACGAGCCATGTGGCAAAGTATAGACTAACAGAAATGGGTTAATTTAAGATAGAAAAAGCAGATAACAAGCAGCCTGCCATGGCCATACAGTTTCTAAACAAATGTAAGTCTCTGTATGCTTTCTTGGTTGGGTCTGAGTGACTGTGGGACTGGCGGGTGAGAGAGATTTGTCCTGACTGGGCCAGGCAGGAAAACTCTAACTACAGATAGGTAAGCTAACTCATGCTCTTTTTAGAAAAGAATTTAGATTATAATATAGAATTACAACATTCCTCCCTTCCTTTCTTCCCTCCAGTTCCCCCACTAGAGAAAAGTAGATGTGGCTGGCTGAACATAAGTAAATCCGATGTGTTGGGACCCACATATAATCCCAGCACTTGAGAGGCTGAGATAAAAGAATTGACAGATGTTGAGTCAAATGTTAAATTCCTGCCTTGAGACCATCTAAGACTGTGTTCTTATGTAACTCACTGAAGGCCAATTTCTAAAATGTGAAAGTCAACGTGTAAATGATGCCCAATAATCTTTCCAACCCTCCCAGGTTGTACGTTTGCCTCATTTCTGGAATATTCTATAAACAAGTCCATAAAGGATACACATTATTGGACAGTGTCTTTTTTATTATTCTGGGTCATTGATATGCTGGATCAATCTGTTCCCTATTACTGGGCACATGCTGATAACTGCCACATATGATTTTAATTCTGTGTCACACAGTTTATCACCCTCCCACTCTGAGTACTTGGCACACCAACTTTCTCCTGACTAACAAACAAGGCTGTTGCACTCACAAGAGCAGCTTACATGCCACCAATCTTTGACGCTTTACGTATCTCATTAACTAACATTATGGCTTGCTCTATTTTAGCTGAAAAAAGGTCTCCTAAGCGAGATACACTATCTCTTCCAGCCAGCATTAAAAAGCACACTTGAAGATAAAATAATCCCAGAAAAGTCAGAGGAAGCTGGTCACAGTAATAAGAAGGGAATTTCAGAACAACTGGGAGCATGTTATTACTTATCAGCTCAGGACCTGGCAATGGCCTGAAACATAAAGCCACCAGAGAGAATCCCTGCGAAAAACACATTTTTCCTTTCTTACACTACGGCATGATAATGATGTCAATGAAGCAGAATGGGCAGAGTATTTCTAAGCTTGGGAAGTGATGCTTATATTGCAAAATGCCTGGCTCAGAGACTCAAACATCACTTAATGAGCACCTATTATGTGCCACGCATCACGCCCATGCTGGCAACACAGAGGTAAGTCATGACAAGGTCATAGGAGATACTCAAGATTTTCATGGAGAAGACCAACAGGCAGATAATCATAGCAATAAACGGCAATAACTGCTATGGTAGAGGAGAGTCCCATGGAGAGGACAAGGAAGGGCGCCATGAAAAGGACAGAGAAGACATCTGGGCAGCAGGACTGTCAGGGTGAAGGCATGGAGGTCAAAACAGCTGGAAGCCATTTGTGAAGTGTGGGAAGATATTATTTGAGAAAGCTCGGGATACATAGGAATGGGAGGGGGTCAGAAGAAAAAGGTTCAGAATGTTTAATCATATGCAATAATGAGCCTAATTTTAGAAGGAGTATCAAACGTAACAACTGCTCACTTGAACAACAACAACAAAAAAAGTACTTTTCTTCATTCTTGAAAAAAACTCACGAGTTCCCTTAGTTAATGCCACTAGAGCAGCTTCTTTTGATTATTGTGGCTTCTCTCCAAGAAGAAATTTTTTAAATTGTAGCAATTAACTTCCCTTACTCTTATCGCTTTGGGGCTCTACACCTGGACTCCTCTAGACTAACTAGTAACAGGCAACTGGTATATCTGAATACATTCTAATTTTAGGCATGGCAGCCTGCTCAAACTACAAGAGTGATGTATGCAAACGGCCTCCTAAGACTTACAACCACGAGCACTGAAGAGCTCCATGAGGAAAGGGTTCTTTGTTTTTTCTCTCACATATTTCATGCTAAAATCATTTATGAAAGTCAAGACTGTAAACCCTTTCTTCATTCAGAGACATTCATGAACAATAACAACACACCCTGGAGATGAGCCCCCTTTAAAAGAAAAAAAAAAGCAGTTAATTTAAAATACTAAACCATGTTGCATAAGCCCTGATTATTGCTTCAGGATTTGTAGAGTCAATCTATATTTGAAGTGAGAAAAAAAAAATAACATTTTTGACAAGGTCTCTGGAAGGAGTGAGGAAAGCCAGTATTATTTTTTAGTGGGAGTGACTTTAAAATCCCAAGGTAAAGTCTTCACACAAACATGGGATGGATTGATAAGTAGGCCAGAAGTTGTTAGTTAACTAAAAGAGGAAATGGAATTTTTATCCCTTTGGCAGCAAGACGGTTTTGTAAGAGCCTACTTGGTTGATGTCAGTCACACTACACTTACCTAATAACCATTTCAGAGGATGTAATAGGTACAGATTCCAAAACCATTATGTCATGTTAAAAATAACACCCTCTTTTCTTTGTGTGAACAGAATCTACGTTCTCACTTACAACCAGATGATTGTGTGAGAAATTATGACTATGAGATTTCAAGAGCTGGCTCAAAATAAGGACTCAAGAAAGCATTTGGCTGGTGTTTTATTTAGGGAACAGGCTCTGTAGGAACAGCTGCTGACCATGGCCACCTTTCTCCACATTTACTTCAGTAACTGTGGGCACTGCTGTAGGTTCACAATGCTCTTCCTCCTCCAATATGCTACCTACCTGCATGCAGCAAAGTTCTTGTGAGGGGTCAAGGTTGCTAAGTTCAAACTCCAAGTGTCTTAGACTATGGTAGTCCATAAAGGTTTCCTAGTGAGATCTGAGCTTGCTTTACACAGCAGGGCTGCATTAGGGGATGGCTTGACTACATGCAACGTCACCAGGTGTTTGGGATGGTCTGCACCTGGCTACGCTGAAGGGCGGTCTTTTGCTCCACCCCTTGGCATTTCTTTAAAAAGCCCTTTAGTTGAGACAGAAAGCCCAATGGATTAGGATCAAGGCCCTCCCGATCCTACATTGTCTGACTGTATCTCTCTATATACGTCTATATACAAATTTCCCACTTCTCCCTCCTCAAGAGTACCCTGGGGGAAAAAGAAGGAGCATGTCTCCCTCATTGGACATATGTGCCAACCACACTCCAGAACCTTATCATTCTCCCTCTGAAACAATTCCTCATCTAAGTGGGATACTCAAAAACATTTGGTCCTAGTTACAGAGATTTCATAGTGATATAAGCTGATATAAATGCTACTAGGAGTAGGAAGAGACATGAAGACTCTTACCCAGGCTGGATCCAGAGTACTACAGTACTGTACTGCCAAGGGGCAATAGCGGTATGACTGTTGTTGCAGGAGGAATGGAGATAACCAACCGCTTTCTCATTGGGGCATGCTCTACAGGAGGGAATTCACAGTACAGAATAAACCTGGACAAAAGCCCATGGCCAGGGAGGTCATGGGCAATAGGAGGAACCTACTGTTCTGCCAACTGGTTGTATTATTAAAATTCCTTCTAAATCTTTATGCTTAGACCATACATTATGCAGCTCTTGGCATTGGTCAGAGAAGCTTGTTCCAGTGGACAATGCAAGACTCTTAGCTAAGCAATGCACTAGGGACAAGTAATGGGGAATGCTTGGCAATAGAGGGGACATTTGTATGTCCCTTTGCCCACAAAGGTTCAAGGAAGATCACAGAAAAAAAGAAAACCAGAAAGGAAGAGGATGGGAAGGAGAGCTGTGAAATACAGTCTTCCAGACCTGACATGGCTGGGGTTGCCTGCACAAGAGCAAGCCAGATAGTAGTCCTCTAGACATAAATTCACAAAAGACATAAAAAACAAGCAAGCACACAAGCATGACTAACCATCACCTTTGCTTGTCATCAAAATTAAAGCTACAAGACAAGTGTTTTTACCTAGCAATTTATCAAAAGCACGTTTAAAGTATTATATTCATGTTGTCAAGAAGAGCTCAAATTATACTTTTACATGTCACTGAGGGTATTACTTTGATAGATAAGAATTAGCAGCATATATTTGCCAGAACTTTTAAAACTGTACACACACACACACACACACACACACACACACACACACACACACACAACATGGTGGAGGAGAGGAATGACCAAAGAAGGGGGGTATGATCAAAGAAATGTATCTAATAAAGCATCAGAAAAAAACAGTGATGAAAATATGAAAATGAAACAATAAATTTGTTAATATAAAGTTTCCTATAACACTATATTTTTCTTTGGGGAAATTTTTGGAAACACTGCAAAACACATTTAATGTTTTATATGCTGAAATATATATACAAAAGTATTAATTTTATGAAAAAGAAAAGATGTGTCTAAATAGGAACTAACAAAATTCAGCCGAGACACAGCTGACCTCACTTTCCCCTAAGGTTCCTTGGCTTTAGGCAGTAAGATTCTCCACACTAATTCTGTTCTATCCTCATCCAGTGTCTTTGGACCCTTGAGACATGAGAAATTGTGTAAAATATCCAGTGAACTACCTTAACTTCCACCATGTGCAAACACTTACAACAAATAGACAAAACACAAAGAGGGCCCCTGTACCCTAACTCAGCCCAGAACAGCTATTGATCCTATGGCAGGTGCTATCATTAGCATGTCTTAAGCTCAGCCTACTTTCTTTCCCCCGCCCCCCCCCTTTTTTTATTGGATTTGTGTTTTAATTTTACACATCAGCCACGGGTTCCCCTGTCCTCCCCCCTCCCGCCCCCACCCCCACCTTCTCCCCATCTCCTCCCCTCCATTCCCATCTCCTCCAGGGCCAAGGCTCCCCTGGGGATTCATTTAAACCTGGTAGATTCAGTACAGGCAGGTCCTGTCCCCTCCTTCCATCAGCCTACTTTCTTACAGAACCCAGGCTCACCAGCCCAGGGATAGCACCACGCACAATGGGCTAGGCCCTCCTCCATCAATCATAGGCCTGCCTACAACCCAATCTTATGGAGGCATTTCTTGAGTTCCCCTGCTCTCAGATGACTTTAGCTTGTGTCAAGTTGATATAAAAAACTATCTAGCACACTATCCAATTACTACCTTCAAGTTTTTAGGTCAGTCTTATCTTCTACTGTAATGGCCTATGGTCTAAGACAGTGAATATGTCTCTTTTAGAGACGGCAATCAATGCCTTAAAACAGAATGTTTACACTTCTTCCCACCCCTTACAGGTCACATGGAAGCAGGCCTGATTATGAAGAGAATAATGGACATGTATCAAAATAGTTACTTTTCCCTCTCTTCACAGAGGCACAAGGAGGGATCCAAGAGTTCAAACTATAGAAAGGTATGGTCTCTTCTAAGAATGGAGCACCCTGGTGTTTGCAGCTCTTGACTTCTTGACATGACCCTCCAACATCACTGCAAGCTGACTTCTCCCATCCCAAGGGTGGTTTCCATGAAGGCTTCTGTTCAGGACTCTGGTACTGTTCGTCACCTCATTTGAGAGCACTGGTTTGTCCTATGAGTTCAACTCTCTGAAGGATTTACAATGAATTATTGATTTTTTTTTCCCAACTGTTTCTTCTAGTGACTATGGGGAATGTTCACATCCAAGTTCTTTGGATGCTGGACTTTAAAGTTGAAGTGCTTGTTTTTAAAGAGCAATCATAACCAAAAGTTGCTACACAGAGTGCTGAAACTTCCATCTTGAATGTAAACGACTGTTTAAATGTTATATACTTCATTTTCTATGGGAGGGAAAAAAATCTAGCTTCCCAAGCAAGAAGGCTTTTATCTCACAGCTTTTAGGAGATTATATTACTTTATATGTTTTAAAAGTTAACATAACTGGGTAACTTTTAATTTTGTGTTTATGAAAGCATCAACACTGTCCTGGAGGTTCATTTAGTTAACTAAAAAATTCATTTAGGAAAATCTCTATGACTCTGCTAATAAGGAAGGAAATGATACAAATGTGTTAAAACCATGAAGTGTAATGAGGTAAAATCATCATCAGAAAACACGCTCACCATCCCATCCTCTGCTTGTGCTTAACAACAGAAGCTTTGGGAAAAAGCAAAATAAAACAAAAAAGAAAAAAATATGAAATACAAAAGCGTGTGTAAATATGAACACCCCCTCTCAGTGGCTTATATTTTTCTTATTTTAAAGCCTTTCTTTATCCCCATTTCTTCCTTTTATAAAATAAGAGTTAATAAAATGTACCTGGGTAGGTTATTTTAAAAAATGACTTCAAGTGCACGGTATAACTAGTCTTATTGGTACTACGTTTGCGGTTGGCACTTGCATTGCTATTGGGCTATAACTCCTTAACTTGCTATCGCCACTGTTGAAAATTCTTCAGTTACAGTGTCTACCACACTGTGCAGAGCAGGATACACGTTAGCTGAATACACTATGCTTCCAGCTTTACTGACCTCCCTGCACTACTGAGATAAAGTTCACAATGAAAAATATTCCATTCCATTATTCTACCTCCTTTAAAAACCTAGTCTCTATCAATTATTACATAAAATGTTACCCTGTACATTAAAAGTATGAACCGACAAAGAAGAAAAAAAAAACAGCTTTGAATACAAACATTTAGATGTCGAAAGCACCGTGATTAAAAAAAAAAATCATCAATAAGTTGTTAGCCAATGGGATCCAATAGGCCCCTACCCCACCCCACCCAAAATTGTGCAGGCTACTACCACGGCTTTTCATAACTCTCCAGAGCTTGATGACAAGGTCCTATTGCTATAGACACCACATACTTGAGTCACAGAACATGAAGAAAACAGGCTGATACTGACCCGGAAGCTTCATCCCTACTTGCTAGCGTTCACAGTGCTCAAAGGTGTTAATATGCATGCCAACCAGCCAAAAAGAAATCAATGGTCTCACCCAGCTGTGACCTCTGCAAGCTACAGTAACACTGACTGAGAAGACAGGCCCACTGGTGTAATGATAGATGTCAGAGGAGTAATCATCTAGTCTCTGACTCGATTTGAGGCCTGCTCCACAATATGAAACTCATGCCTGATAGAGTTAACTGGGCCAAAAACCCATTGGCTGGCTAGGTCCAGGGACCCTAGGGGAGAACCTAATCTATTATTCTGCCAAAGGAACATAGTTGTAAACCATTCCCTAAGTTCTTATTTTTATTCCCATAAGTGAAGCTTTCAACCCCCACCAGAAAAGCTTAAACTGGTCAGCTCTGAGAGAATAAGAAGCTGTAGTGTGATCCACACTCTGAATGAGACGTCTACGGCACAGCCTTCTCCCCAAGGCTCATGGATCATTAAGGAAGAGGTGTGGGGAAGGCTGTGGGGCAGAAGTAATAGATGTCCACAGTAAAACAGTATTTGCTAGACCTGACAAGCCTGTTGCACACACATGAACTCACAGTGACTGTGACTGCATGTATGAGATCTACACAAGATCAAGCCTCCATGGTAAAGCAATATTTGCTAGACCTAGACCTGACAAGCCTGTTGCACACACATGAACTCACAGTGGCTATGACTGCATGTATGAGACCTGTACAAGACCAAGTCAGCCAAAATTCCAACATGGATGGGAAGTGACTTTTGATGGCTGCTGGGGGACAAAGAGTCAGTTTTCTTCAGTGATGTGGGCCAAGAAATTCCACATTGTCTGGTAGGTACCCCTACACCCATGCACTTACAGGCAGCAATAGGTAGATTCAGTGAATTGAAAAAATTACATGACGCTGGGAAGGAAAAGCCATGGGGTGGATAGGGAAGGAATTAAAATAGAGGAATTAGGGGATACTTTTGATCAAAACTCACAATGTGCATGTATGAAATACTCAATAAAATGGTTTTTTAAACCTATAAATGGCTTAGCAGTTAAGAATGCTATCTTCCAGAGGACCTAGGTTCAACACCCCAGCACTTATATGGCAGTTCACAAACATCTCTAACTCCAGTTCCTGGGGAATGGATGTACTCTTCTGGCCTCGGTAGGCACTGAACACATGTGAGGCACAGACATACATGAAGGCAAAACATCCATACTTATAAAATAAAAATAAAAGTTAAAATATTTTTAAAACCCTGGCCAGGCAAGGTGATACATGCCTTTAATCCCTATACTCAGGAGATAGAGGCAGGAATATCTCTGTGAGTTTAAGATCTGCTTGATCAACAAGGTGGGTTACAGGACAGCCAGGGCTATAGATAGAGACCCTGTCTCCAATAAAAAAACAAACAAACCTAAACTTAAAAAATGTAAAACTCTATAAAAAAAAAAAGCACCTAAAATATTCCTTTGTGTAGTAGTGCCTGAAGTTACAGAATTCCCTTGAGGCTTTTATTTAATGCTTCCTTTACTTTGAAAGACTTTAATTAAACTTCTGAAAACCCAGTTCTCAAAATGGATGAGTTTCATAAATTCAAGTTGGGAGAAATTTGCATTAAACTCAAATCTTTCAAGATCTTCAAACAGACTTAATCCTACAGCTCTTTAGACAACCTCTGAATTTGGTAATGGTGAACATTTCTTCCTCAGCTTTTGGTTGGGCCAGCAAAACTTTTCCAAAATATAAAGTGCAATTATAAACCGAATGGAATATTTTCTACACTGAACAGGATATTTTCATACTGCTAACCAAACTTGCATGCCTTTCCCCACATATTAAAGGAACTAAAGCAGACACTTAGATGACCCAGTCTATTTTCAAAGAAAACACAATGCAAGTTAGGGGTTCATCACATTCCCATCTCTCTTCTTTCTTACATGATATAGATTTAGGATGGGCTTAGTTGCCATGTGATCACTGAAGTTCAAAACCTTCAGAATGCCCCCCTTTGGCCTTGGTTTCTTTATGGGAGGAACCACAGAGCAGGAAGCCATTAATTCTAACAGTTAATCATTCTTGATTTCTAACCTTTCATGATTTCTTTCAAATGTTGGACTATTTCATTAAAACAAAACAAACAAACTACTGTGTCACAGATCTGTGAAAATCCAACAAGGCAAGGCTTTCACAAGGAGTTAGGTACAGAGGGTAAAGCTGCTTCCTTGCTGGTAACAGCTATCTGCAACAATGGGCTCCATCCCAAGGAAATAAATCATTAGTTCTGAACCTTTGGTCCCTCCAATGTGTGCAGGCGGTTGCGTCCCATCATTGAACATGAGACACTGTGGTGGTATTGTGTTCCCCACAATATTGTGCACCCTAGTAAATTTATCTGGGGTCAGAGAACAGACAGCCACTAGAACAGAGCCAAAAATGGTGGCTAGAAAATGGGTCAGAGCAAGCCATAGCAGAAGCCAGGTGGTGGTGGTGCACACTTTTAATCCCAGCACTTGGGAGGCAGAGCCAGGTGGATCTCTGAGTGTTCAAGGATACAGCCATCATGGAGACACATGCCTTTAATCCCAGGGAGTGATGGCAGAAAGAGAAAGATATATAAGGCGTGAAGACCAGACCTAGTTAAGCATTTTGGCTAGTTAAGCATTTGGCTGGTTAAGCATTCAGGCTTTGGAGCAACATAGTTCAGCTGAGATTCATTTTGGATGAGGACTCAGAGGTATCCAGTCTGAGGAAACAAGACCAGCTGAGGAACTGGCAAGGTGAGGTAGCTGTGGCTTGTTCTGTGTCTCTGATCTTCCAGCATTCACCCCAATAACTGGCCTCAGGTTTGTTTTTATTAATAAAACCTTCTAAGATTCATGCTACAAGACACTAGTGAGTATATGAGGCCTTCTTCATGCATTTGGTTCTCTGGCCCCAAAAGGGATAGCAGATGTTATTTTCTTTCAAAAATTAAGGTGTATACTCAATAAGTTTTATCAGAGAATAATCTTCCAATTTCATGCCAAACAAGATCTAAATCTTCTAAACCATGGTGCACACAGTTGACTACAGCCTCACATTCTTCAAGATGCCAGAAACATTCCTCATAAAGACATCCTAGATTTGCCTGATGCAAGGTATAACTATATTTGGGTTGATGGTGGTAAGCTTTAAATATTAACTGTGTTACTGGAGATAATTTAGGATAGAGTTTTGACCATGTTCTAAGACTTTAGAAATCAGAGGCAATGTGGGAATTTTATTCCCCCAAACCAAACTTGGAAGACAGGGAAAAGATGCAGAAGGAATGCCCTGTCAGCAACTACCCATAAGACCGTTCAATAGTGGTAATCACCAGTCAGTAAGAACGGCAATCATAGGAAGGACCAAGTTGGGGGGAAATGTTAATACATGAATACCCAAACAATCAATGAGTAGGACCCAACTCCAGTTAGACAGCTATAGGTTACCCCAGAAACAAAAGTGTCACTATTCCAACATTGTGGTTTCTTTGCCAGGCCAGTCATTTTGAAGGGTTTTAGGCAACTGAGTCGAAGTAGTAATTGCTCTCTCCCTTGGTAGCTTACATAGCAACTCAGACACTATGAGAGCCCGTCCTCAGGGAGGAGGCTTCCAAGTCAGTTCCAGCTAACTTCCTTGAAGCCCTGTTGTCTTCATTATGTGTCTTCAGAAGGGGTCTTACCTTCAAGTTCTAGAAGGCAACAAGGGATAATAGCAACAGCCTATATGGTTTGGGGACTCTCCTGGATACCAATAACCTGAAAGGAAGTTTCCTAGGCCTGGCACTGAGGTTCTTCTCACATAGTCTCTGGCTCTTGGAAGGAGTATCATTATCCTGTGCGGCATAACTACACAACATACACATGCATGCAAACACGTACATACACACATACACACACACACACACACACACACACACACACACACACACACAGAGTTAGAGGGTTGGAAATGATATAAATACTGTACTCATTTATGAAATTCTCAAAAAAAATTAAAAATTAAAAATGTGAATGCTATGGCAAAGAGGAGGAACTAAGTGAATCCAGCTATAAACTAGCTGATTTTTGTCAACAGAATCGGTCCAAGCCTTTTCTATTATTTAAGAGGGAAGCATGTTACTGTACCCTGGTTAACTTCCTGATAAGAGGCTTTCCTATGCCACCAAATAAGAAGGAATACCCAAATACATTTTATAGGCATGTTCCTAACGAAAAGGAAAATGGGCATCCAAATGTCACAGTTTGAAAACCACAGTCCAAGGTCTCACTACACCATCCATCGCTCTTCCCTCTGACTAGGATGTCAGGTGAAAACTTGTCCGTGGGGGCCTTTGAAAACTGTAGACACACAAGAAGATGGCAATCCTGAATGGCTGACACAGTTCCTGAGAATGCCGCAACCGTAAGTCGCTGCAGCGTCATGTGGAGCCTGTCAAGGTGGGAAAGTCCTCAGCCCGAATCCCAGGGTTGCTATTCTTGTAGTTATCCGTCTGTGTGCATAAGAACTGGCTTACAAATATGAAGTCAGCCAAGCAGAAAAAAAGATAGACACTTCTAGGAGAATGGGTCTATCAGCATCTAATTTAATCTCAGTTAAGTCAGATTTAATGACAGAGGTATTAAGAATATAAAGAGACTGTGTCAACCAGAGCTGGATAAGCAAGGTACTGTGCACAACCATCCTCTCCTGAGAGGTGCCCCCAGACAAGCCTACAAATCTTGCAGTCAATCACATACTGGTTTCTCTTCAAATTGGCTACCATTATTTTTTCTATTCTAAGTTCATCAGCTTTGAAAGGCATAATACTAACTGATGTTTAATATATTCAGATTGCAAAATGGACAGTAAGCTGTAAATAAGAGTCTTCAAACAGTTTGCTCTCAACAGTTACTGCCTTTTGTAATCCCCTGTGTGCTACACAATACTATCGTGTCCATGTCGCTTTCTTTCTCTTTCTCAAATAACTCTCTAAAACTGAAGAAGCACTTTTGGATCTTAAGTAGTACAAAAATAGGCCACACGTTACATAAGGTTGTTTTAAATCATAATAATTACACCATATAGAAAATAGTACAGAGAAAAATATAGCTATATATAATATGATTCAGCCATTCCTTTAAAGCAAATCACAGCTCAACAAGCTTTGTTCCTCTGATCCACTGAAGTAGTTACTAAAATAGGAACACTGTATACTTAAGAAAGGTAAGGGCTACATTCTGACCACTGCTCATAAGATAAAGAATTCTGCCCCCCTTCTCCACATGGTCAAAGACAAGAGATACTTGTTAAGAACCAATGAAGCAGTATATTTATATTAATAACATTTAAATACCTAGATTTATATGTACAAGCCCCTAAAAGAGAAATTTGTAAAGCCTAGAAAATTATAAATAGTTACAAAGTAAAAAGCTGAAAATAGCTAAAATAACTTCACCAATCCATCAAAAAACAATATATTATTAAAATGACTTTGTCTTTCAGGAAGTCAGAACTAACAAAAAGAAACTGAACCAAACTTTTGTGAGGATAATGGCACACAAATCACTTGCTGTAATGGGTGTTTTTACCCCACAATGCAACCACGTCCATTGTGCCTGAGATAATGGAACTCTCTCACAAAGTTACTGCATTGTTACCAAGCAACAAGAAATAAAATGTCAAGATTAGCACTTTGTTTAATATATCTTTATCATCAATGAAACTCATTTCTGTTCTGCTATTCTCCATGCAAATGGACATTAGGCTAAGACTTATATTTAGTAATCTAACGAGTCACTAAAAAAGAAAAGAAGGAACTAGCAGGCATCCACCAAGTCTATATTTTACATTTATTAATATTACAGTAATTTTATTATTAAGGTTATTTTAACAAGCAGATAACTAAAATATGTCTTCATTAAATACATCTCCATTAGTCTCCAAAATCCTTTTAAAGCAAGCCAACACATCACGAAAATTCAAGGAAATGAAGTCTTTAAATATTTCAATACCCTAAAACAAACAGCTCATTTAGTGTCGTTATGTTAGGATATCAGCAGGCTTTCTGTCGAAGCATTCTACACCTGGCCAAATCTGAAGCACAGAATTTATAGCTACTTCTTTTAGAGTGGTTTTGTAAGTGAAAATGAAAATAAAACATAAATAACTGAAAAAATATGGAGAAAATAAATGCGAGTTGAAGACGTTATATAATTTAATGGGTCTAAAAGCAAAACAAACTCTGTGCATGATTTCCATCACCCCCACATCCATGCCAAAAGCACCAAGGATGCCAACGACATCCTGCCTTCAGAGTGAAGGTTGTCAAGGAGCACGAGGTTCTTTAATGACAGAAAAGGTCCTTTTCTTGTTTTAGTCACAGTAAACAGCTCTCTGTTTTCCTCTTGTGTTTGTTCAACACAGCCAGTCCAAAAAAAAAAAAAAAAAAAAAAAAAGTGGATTCAAGAGGATCAGGATCTATTATTTCAGTCCTTTCTTTCGTTTTGAAACAGGGTCTTGCTGTGTCATCCAGGCTAGCCCTGAATTCACTGTGTGGTCCAGGCTGGCCTCAAACTGGCAATACTCCTACTTCCACCTCTTGCGTGCCGGGATTACAACTGTGTGCCACCATGTCTGGAAGTGTAAACTGTTTCTTTATTGGCCTCACTCTTCTCACTGACTCACTGCAACAGAGAGCTCTGTTGGGTCAATACTAAAGTGCACTGGAGGGCATTTGCATACTGAATGTCAAGTTTGGCACTTCAGCCAGGTTCTCACAAATACTTCGGTCTCCACATGTAAGTCATAGATGTTTGTGTGAGTGAATTCTGCACAGGTGTGAGCAACTGTTGCCTGTGTGTAGTATGAATATTTGAAAGTGCATCTGTCTGGAAAAGTTCCTCAACATGGTTGAAAGTATTTGTCCTACGGAGATCGAAGCTTTACTTTTTGTTGTCATTGGTCTATTTATGCCATTTTTGTCTTTTTCTGGTCCACTAAAGGCAGTCTGAATCCCACTGCTTTTGTAACCCCTGTATCAAAGCCTTAGTAATCTTCAAGACCTAAAGTAAAAGACATTTGGATGGAGAGATAGCTCAGCAGTCAAGAACACTGCCTCCTCTTCCAGAGGAGATGGGTTCAAAGCCCAGCACCCACATGGCAGCTTACAGCCATCTATAACTCCAGTTCCAAGGGATCAGATTCCTCTTTGGCCTCTGAAGATACCAGGCACACAAATATAAGCATAGGCAAAGCACCCACGTGCATAAAATTGAAAAGAAATAAATAAGAAGGAATTTGAGAGAAAAGGAAAAATGTTTGCCACTGAGGCATTTCCCTTTTCTCTAAAGCAGGCGGGAACATGGTCAGTCTCTAAATGCTGACTCATTAATTGGTATGCTTCGTGAAGATTACAAATCCACACTACCCACTGAAGTCTTTCAGCCACCTGGTTAAAAGCCACCGTGTTCCCACATTCTATCATAAAGAGGGATAATAACCAGTTTGATCCCTTCTGTTAAGACAGTTCATGAGACTTTATTAACAAAGTTCTCTAAACAGAGCAAGAAAGGAGTCACAAAGCCTAAGATGTTCCTGTCTCAAAAATCACATTCTTCACTCACCTCGGTCTCACTGTCAGTCTTAGGCAGTATTCTGCTGTCTATTATTATAACAAAGGACTGGGACCATGTACCTCACAGACAAAAACAACGTGTTCAGTTCATCACTTTAGAGACTGGAAGTCAAGACCGGGCAGCCCCTTCAGGACTGCTTCAGCTGAGGGTTCTCACGACTATAATGAACATAGAGTTTAGAAAACAAGATGGCGGCCTTGAACAATCCACACTCTAGAGACTAGCTCACTCCAGAAGACTGGTGTTAATCCCTCTTAAGGGAAATGCCCTCATTACCAAATTACCTTCCATTAACTTCCAAATCTTAAAGGTTCTACTAGCCCTTAGTGAACCTTATAATGAGGAGCAGCTTTCAGAATAGGAGTCTAGGTGGGCCAAATCACATCCAAACCATAGGAAGTCCTAATCATTTCATGGAACTATTATAAAATGTGCTAGAAATAAAAATTGCATTTCACCTAGCTCTGAAGGAGATACCACCACTAGCCTCTCATAAAAGTTATGCTCACAGAGTATTGTAGCCTAACACCATGCTCAGAAGAGAAGAGAATCTGCATCCTCATGTTACAAACCCACAAAGCACTCACCCTCCTCACAGCACTGTACATGCTACTCTTCTCATGCTCCCTAAGAAGCTGCCCGCCTCGGTGAACTGAAAATCCAGCTTCCTTAATTTCTTGAAGTGTTTACTAAGGGATCATTGCAGCAAGGCTTTTCACTGAACACCTTGATGACAAGTTCTGTTTCTCTCCTTAACATTTCCTACTCCTTTCCTCATGAGTATTTAACATGATTATATGCTATCCATTTCACTTTATTATTCTACCTATTGTCCATCTGGATCAGAAGGAAAGTCCCCCAAAAGCAGAGAGTGCCCCCCTCTCGTGTTCTTCCCTGGAAGAATTTGCAGCACCCAGAGAAGTGCCAGCAAGGTTAGAACTTCTGTGCATGAGAGAACTCATGTTCAGACATCACTGAGTCAGAATATTCTGCCCTTGTTTCAAGGTAAAGTGGGTGAGAAAAGGATGGGGATGCAGATGGGGCAGGAAGGATGATGGGCAGTGCAGTGTTGGGCTGGGAAGGTGCATCACACCCTCTGCATTCAGAGCGCTTTGTGAAACTACACCTCTTGGGTAGAACCTTGCAATGTCATTTACACTGCAATCTTCATCTTCCCATACTCGGTACCCAGACACAACACATGCCAGCCTGGTGCGTGGCAGATGTCCTCCTAATCTTTTCCGCAAGTCCTCAAGTCACCCCCCCAAAAAAAGATGGCATTGCCTGTCACTGGTACAGAACATGAAGTCACAGTTTCCACAGCTTTGCTCCTGCAGATATAACAAAGAGAAACCCTATGTTTTCATTTTAGAAAACAGATTTTTATGCCTCCTTATGACACAGATTTTAAGAGGGGGACTAAAACCACAAAATTATCATGATAATGGTTGGAGGGAAGGAAGCAGGCTCTTACTTTCAAATAGACAATTTGCAGGTCTTCAATCTTGGTAAGCCAAGCGGGTGGCTCGTCCATATTTATGTGCATCTATTATCTTGTTATGCAAACCATTTTTTTCATATTCAATTATGTCAATATATCATAACATAAATACTATGTGATAGAAATAAGTTCAAGTTTGTGAAAATGAATAGACTTACTGTAACAAAAACTCGAAATTAACCAAAATAGTTGAAAGGACATCATGTAAATCTTTGCTTTATAAAATCAAACACACTGACACATATACACGCATGCACACACACACACACACACACACACACACACACACACACACACACACCAAAATAAATAGATAAAGAAAGACCAAAACCAGCCAGGTTATTTCAGTCCCAGGCAGCACTGGCAGCCTTGGGTGGCTGAGTCAGACGACCTTTATGACAACATGTGCACGCAGCTGCATTATCAACAGTCTCCTGAGTGATGCATTCTCAGCTCTCCTCCAGATTTATGTTAAAGCATGAAGAAAAAAAGAGAGAGAGAGAGAGAGAGAAGGCCAGTATTGAGCGTGCTATGCACACAGGAGACTGGGAGAAGGTGTTGCAGGGAGTTGGGAGGTTGACAAGAGTCCTCCTGAGACACACCCAAATGAGCCGGCCTAGGAGCCTAGACAGCCCTCGCTGCTCCTCATTACACACATGTGCAACACCCAGGAGTTACTCTGGGCTGGTTTTGCTCAGCAACTTGTGAAGATCATCATCGAAGACTTCTCCCCCTCAGAGAGAGGGAAGTCCAGAAATAACAGTCTGGGCTAAAAAGAGAAACATCTTTCTGGCTTGTGTGCCAACAAGTGTGCCCACTTTTACTGTTTCTCCCACATAATCACCCAGTTCCTCACAGGGGCAGCCAGACACTAACTGAGGGGGCTACAGCTTCACAGGGAAATACTCAAGTGGCTTCTCTCTTTCAGAAAGATAAGTGTGATGATACCCACACATCACTGCTCACCTCTTTGTTTTTATAGTCATCAGTTTATATAGAATACATCAGAAGGAGGAAACATATGCCCCCAATGCAACACTGTTATTTGTACATGGTAGAAATAATTAATATCAAAGGCGATTTCATTTTCTTTTTCATATACAGGCTGGTTTATTTCTTGACATAAAATATGTATCATAAAAGAGTGGCTATAAAATTGAACAACATGTGTTGGTGCATGATCTACAGAATGCAAACACTTGGTAGATGGCAGCAGGAAGGTCATGTGTTCAAACATGGTTTAGTCTGGAAACACAGCTAAGACAAAATTACCCTTGTCTTTGCTATCTGAAAGACAGGGTCCACCATGGCAGTACTTCCCACTGTGTAAGATACTGTTTGCAGTACTAAAGTGACCTCTAATCACCAGATTTGGGGAAAAGGTGGAAAAAAAAAATAGAATGAGCAGAACCCAAGAGAAACACTGAGTGAGTTCAGAGTGAATTCCTACGACTCACTGGATGACAGTTTTCTCGAAGTCATCTTTAAGGTAGATGGTATAGGTAGCAAAGAAAGCTACAGACTGGACAACAAAACAAACAAACAAACAAACAAACAAAAACAAACACTATATTCAGTGCTTGATTCTGATGGCACTGAAAGGATCTACACTCCTGGAGGTTCAGCATCATTCAAGAGTCTGACGCCATCCATTTAGGGGGACTTGATGTATTTACATCACAGCAAAGAGCAAATGCTGCCGTTCTATTGTGGCTCCACTTAGTGGCATAATGAAAAATAACAACTCACAGAAAGAGTGTGCAGTGACTGGCGCTTAATAAATTTCTAATTATCATCGTGGTCAACATTCAACGTCCCAAATAACGTGCAGAATTTAATGATCTTTCAAGTTTCTTTTACACGCCACACTTTTGATGAATTCATGAGCATCCCTCCCATGCACACTGCTGCAAAGCACAGTCACACAGGGCTGGAAGAAAGAGATACAGTCTGAAGGGCAAGGAGGTAGATAATGGACTTAGAACACAGAAAGGAATGAGAAAGCCCAGCAACAGGGTTCTCGCTAGACATGGAGCAAAACAAACATCAGAAAGTTACAATAAAATTTCACATCCAAAATGTGAAGATTTCAAACTAAAATAGTTCAAGTCCAAATTGTTTTCTACTTTTGAGAACACAGTTATAGGTTAATCTAAGTGTATGTGGACCCTTTATATAGAGCATACAGAGGAGGTAGGCTTAAAATACTCCTATTGCCTCAAGATGTTCTGCTTAAATGCCGAAGACAGAATGACATATGAATTGAATCATGATTCCTTTTATTAAAAGATTGATTGATTGATTTACTTATTTATATACATGGTTTTGTTTGCACATATGCACACCAGAAGAAGGCACTGAATCCCATGGGGCTATGGTTATAGATAGACATCAGTTAAGGACAGTTGTGAACCACCATATGGGTGCTGGGAATTAAACTCAGGACCTCCGAAAGAGTAGTTAGTGCTCTGAGCCACTGAAACACCTCTCCAACACCACATCTTGATTGAGCTTTTAATTCAGCTTTCTTTAAGAAACCTTCCCATGATGACCATAATATAGATAAACACAGGAGTGGCCAGACACAGAAGCTTTTATATGGCCTTTATATGGTGACTAGCATAGCCTAAAAATGGAATTTATACTGCATTTAGTTTTCGGTTTATTTTTTTGGTGGTTTTGGTTTCTTTGTTGTTTGTTTGGTTGGTTGGTTTTTGGTTTTTCGAGACAAGGTCTCTCTGTGTAGTCCTGGCTGTCCTGAAACTCACTCTATAGATCAGGCTGTCCGCGAACTCACAGAGATCTGCCTGCCTCTGCCAAGCGCTAGGATTAAAAGCATGAACCACTGCCTGGCTACTTTCTGCATTTAGTTTTACTTAATGCAAATATAAAAGCCACATAGAGCTGGTGGCCAGCCCACCACATAGTGCCATCAGTTGGGAGTGGCTACCCCACATCACTAACATCATCAGGATCCTAACTCAGTTCTGGGTCAGCCAGCATAGACTGCTCTGACAGAGTGGAGATTTCTGTTCTGGATCAGGGAGGGACAGACTATCTGCAGGCTCAGTTCAACAACTTTCTCTCTTCTTACAACCAAAGAGACCCTCTCCTGCTACCTACATTGTCTCTTGGACATCAGAAAGTTCCTTTTTGCTCCTATAAGAAAAAAGTATAGCTGAAAAAAAAAAACAGATCATAGTAGGATAAAAATTAAAAGAGAATTCCACCCAAGATAGTGCCAGCTTCTCATAGCTCTGCAGAAGTGGGTGAAGCCCAATGTTAAGCTCTTCGTTATGTTAAGCTATGTTGGTAGGCCTCTGTGCTGGCTAGTTTTTGTCAACTTGACACTATTTCAATTCCAGATCCTTAGTCTAAAAAGGCTCTGGAATGGTCCAAGCCTCTTTCAAATGCTACAACACCCAAAGATGTCAGTCAATGCCAGGATCCAACTGTTCTGAGTGAATATATTTCTATAGCCCTCCTTGCTAAAGAATTCCCATCATCCAACTCAGTAAGCCTATCAGTTCAAGTGATGTGATTTCCTACTTTACCAGAATGTCATACACAGTCGTGCATCACATATGACTACACATGGAACTACAGTGGTCCTGTAAGATCACACAGCTAAGAGATATTGTACCTACCTTGGTTGACATAAGTCATTCCATGATATTTGTAAAGCAGCAGAATTCTTTCTCAGTGTATTTCTCAGACCATTTCTTGTCCTTAAGCAGTACTACATGGTTATCCACCAATTCATCTTGGGATTTTCATCTTATTTTGTTCAAAGACTAAATGGCTTTTATAAGCCAGGTAAATTTCCAAAGACAACGGAGCATTCTAGTCAGCACAGATGACCAGAAAGTTGCCAACTATCACATATCTAAATTATATATAGTTAAAGAGAATCTCTCCATATGTAAAACAAAACAAAATAAATCTCCTTGTTTGTCATCCTAAAAACTAATGCCAAAAAAAAAGAAAGAAAAGAAAAGAAAAATTAACACCATGAATTCACAAGCCTTTTTTCTTACCTCCACCACAGTGGTTCCTGCAGCTTTGCACATTGGCAAGTTGAAGTTTCTTGCACTTTTCCTATATCAGACAAGGAAGAGAGAAGAAGGAGAAAGATCAAAGACAACTTGAAAATGCAGACCAAAAGAGTTTCTCCCATGGATCTATGGATCTAAGAGTGCATGACTTCTGTCTTTAAACTTAGAAGCTCTTGTGGTCATTTCATTTGATTTATGTGGTTTTTAGAGTAGGTGGAAGGAAAGGCTAGTTTTCATGTTCAATCAATAGCTTTTATACACAGAAAAACAAAGTAGGTATTCATAAATATGAAATTAAATTCTCCTAATCTTTTAACCAAGACTAAACTTTGCTACCATAGTTACATATTTCACTGAGAAACTTCTACAAAGTAGGAAGAGAAAGATTTAGGGATGCAGCTCGGTGGTAAAGAACTTACTCAGTGTGCACCAGGCCCTGGGCTCCAACTCCAGCACCACAAAAGAAGAGAGAAAGAAGTAAAGCACAAAGTGCTTTATGGGAGAAGGTACAGTCTTTCCTACTAAATAAAGGGAATCCTCTGCTAGCTGACAGGTTACACAATACTCACAGGTGTGAGTCCTTCTAATGGTTATTTGGGAGAACAATTATGTGATGTGTCCCAGTGAGTGTGAATGAAATCTGTATTCTGAGAATCTAGGCCACTTGACCACTGGGCAGAGAGCCTTCCCTTCAGACTACCATTGAATGACCATCAGCACCTACATACGGTCAGAGCTTACAGGCCCAAGGAAAGTCTTCAGAAACCATAGCCAGGCATTGGAGCACAGGAAGAAATTCTACAAATATTTTAAGTAACTGATACTTGTTATATAAATTCATTCCTCTTTTTTATAAAGCATCGGAACTTTACAAACATCACATCAATGGTCAAAGAAAGCAGGTAGCATATTAGTCTGCCTAGAATTTTCAGAAGTAGTTAGTTATGTGTCAAAAGCCTACAATTCAAGAAATCTGAGCATTATTATCACATTGCCCTTCAAAAATAAATAAAAACAATGCAAGTGCTGCTGAGAACTGAGGCCAAACTACATTTGTTAAGAAAAATATTTTTTAAATCCTTCATTAAAAGCAGCAAATAAAAAAAAGATGAAGAAAATTATTTTTATATCCAATTAGGTATGTAGCTTACCTCTTATATATAGCCCAAATGGCCCAACTTTTAAAACACAGCTATCTAATGCTCAAATCCAAGACATTAAATACTTATAATTACTTAGAGCTTAGTATGCAGAGGTTACTCAAAAGACAGGAAAATCGTGTAGGCCTGTGGCTACTCATATAATGAAAACAGGAAGAGCTCAGCATTTGTGAAGATAATTAGCTCTTCAGATAGAACATTTAGAAGACTTTCCTGGGAGACATTAGCCGCACAAGAAAAGAACTCACCTAAACTATTATTAGCAATTTTCCCCAAAATATGAGAGCAATTTTGACATGTTAAGACACTGTATAAAATATAACAACATTAAGACAAAAAAAAAAAAAAAATACATGTTGGCTGCTGTCATGTTTACCAAGAAAATAACCACGCTTGGCAATGAAAATACAGATGGAAAAAAATAATTATATGTATCTGTAAACAAGAGTATATAAATCCACTTCTTTTTAAATGGGGTCTCATATAATCCAAGCCTCACACTCATTATGTGGTGAGGATGACTTTGAACTTCTGTTCCACCTACCTCTACCTCCCAAGTGCTGGGAATGCCATACCATAGAATCAAACCCAAGGCTTGAGGCATGCTAGGCAAGCACTCTACCAATTCAGCTACATCCCAGCCATGGACCCAATTATTTAGCAAGCCATTGGCCAATAGGAACAGACCTACACACATACAGCATATCGGCAGGACCACTGGGACTGCACACACTTCTGGACACAAGTCCATACACAGGTGTGCAAGACGCTAAGCCCTTTGAAAAGGGTCAGAATATCACAGCAACTCACTGTGGTATTCACTTCTGCTGTCCTGATTTAGAAAACACAGAGCTGGTGACATACACTGCATTCATTTTGTTTAAGTGCTAAGGATGGAACACAGGACCTTAAGCAAGCACATCGCCCGAGGTATAGCTTTCTTTTTACCCAAAGCAGGAGGTGAGGGTGGGAACTCAACATGTAAGACATAGGCTAGAATGCCTCAGTAGTATCTTTTGTTTTGTTTTGTTTTGTTTTGTTTACTCTCACAATACCTGAAAATCACGTTTCCTGCCCGGTCTGCTTTCCAGGCTTTCACCAAAGCAAAATCTCCCGTGATGGCTTCCTCCAAAATAAAGTGCTGACCGTTAAACTCCCTCACCTGCAGGAGACAAAGACTGGCTGTCAGATATTTGTGCAGGGCTCGTATGATTGTACTATGCACTGTGCTCCGAAGAGGCACACAATAGGAACATAAGTCTAGCAAGGGAGGCTTTCTTGGGGGAGAGGAACCTCAAGAGACTTCCTCAGTAGCATAGGGCTTTCTCAAAATAGTCCAGCGAGGCTTCAAGAAGAGAGTGTGCACAGGTCCCATGTCGAGTGCAAATTTAGCACATTCGAGAAACTAAAATCTCTACACATCTAAATGGTCAAGTGTGTCACTATCCACTTGGCTGTGTGCCTTGGTTACATTTGGGGCAAAGAATATAGCCTCTCTTTCCTTCTACCCCCAAAATAAAAATATGCACGTTACACAAAATGGCTTACCTATTGTTTCTCATTCATCTGTGATCTATAATTACTGTTGAGATAATCGATGATCATAGGAAAGAAGGAAATAAATTGAAAAAGAGCTGGCATTCTCCCATCTGTATGGGCACGATGCAGGCTTCCTTCTATTAACATCTTTATTTAACTTCTTTGATAGATTTTCTTCACATAAAATCTCGGTGGTTTTTGCATTTACTCATAGGGACATCTTCCTTTATTTTGCTACTATGAATGTTGGTTTTAATGTTTTGCACATCTTCAGCCATTACTGATATAACACAATGCTTTTGACTTGTTTTAAACGTTTACTGCATTTTGGGAGAGAACATAAAATAAAAACTCTCCTTTGCCATTATGTTCTTCCTATCTTTTCCCCCTTGGAGATTTGCCTCTGGGAATTAAACAGAGAATTGAAACAACCCCACTGAGGGCTGGATCCTCCTACACAACAGAACTCCAATGGCATTCCCACTGCGCCCTCTAGTGGAAAAAAAGGCTGGATGCATTTTCTAGAAGGTTCCAACAAAGTTGGGGTTCAGTCACTTTCTGCTCTGTTTTGTTTGGGGAGGAGATGCTGGGAACTGAACCTGAGGTCTCATGCACATTACCATGTGCTCAGTCACTGGGCAATGTTCCGATCTTAATTTTTTTAGTTCCCAAGACAGAGTTTCTCTGTGTAGCCCTGGCTGTCCTGGAACTCACTCTGTAGACCAGCCTGGCCTCAAACTCAGAGATCCAACTGCCTCTGCCTCCCGAGTGCTGGGATTAAAGGGATGTGCCACCACAACCATCTCCAACCTTACTTTTAAAGTTAAGAGTTTCCAACAGAGAAACCCTGTCTCAAAAAAAGAAAGAAGGAAGGAAGGAAGGAAGGAAGGAAGGAAGGAAACGAAACAAAGAAAATATGAGCTAGGAAAACCACTGATGAAGACTGGGACTAAGACGAAATCATATGAGATGAGCTGCACATCAACATCCAAAGTTCTTTTAAAGGTTTCTGTCTTTCCAAAGTCATCACTATGAACATCAATGATGAGGCAAGTAGTGGCACATGCCTGTAATCCCAGCACTTGACAGGCAGGGGCAAGAGGGCTGCTGGGAGATCAAGAGAAGCCTGGCCTAGAGAGCTTCAAAAACTCCAGAACAAAACGTTCACAAAAGAAACCAGACCAAAAAAATCCACCGGTGATGATGGCTGAGACATAAAAAACACAAGTATTTTCTAAATATGTTGCTTAGTGTGGCCTGTTCTAAACTTCAAAGAGGGAAACAACCAGCTTTGCCGGGCTTACTACTGTGCTCACTTCACATGGGGCATTTGGCTTCCACTTCGTCTTTAGGTTCTTCTTGAATCCACTCCAATCAGACTTTGCCAGTGACCTCCCTTTCTGCACACTACTGTCCAGTTCTAGTCCTTACCTTTCCTTTGGCCTGGCTGCCCCCTCTTTTACCTTTCGGATCACCAGGCTCCCCTGGGTTTCCTCTGGACCTCCCTATTCTCCACTGCAGCTCTTCTTCCTCTTCTGCCTGGCCATTAACTGTTACAGAGGGGCTCGCCATCTGCACAGTGGCCCAGAACACTGTCTAGTCCTAAGGGTTTGAATGGCCGCATACCATGCCTTCTGTTCTGTAAATTCTCTGACCAGAGTCACCAAGCACTTCCTCTTGAGACTCCTGAACTTCTTAAGGACACCTCTTCCCCAACAGACAGAGCTCTTTGATTGCTGCATGTCGCAAGTCTTGCCCATCTCAATAAGCAGCAGTCTTGATCCCTGTCCTGTCTATGTCACATGCGGTGGCGGCTCCATCGCCAGCTTCTGACCTGATGCTAATCACTTGGCACACACTCCACTTTACCACTTATCTAGCCAGTGTCTGCTTCCACCAGGATCAAAGCATGGCCTCCTACCCTCTTGTAGTAGGACAGGCCCAGAGGGTCGAGGAAAGTGGCTCAGACCAGTTGCTGAGGCATGCACACAATGTACTTCTTTGTAAGTCAACCTGGAGTCTGCCTGATGGCCTAGCCACAGGCGCTGTCAGAGTTCCTGATCGCTTTCAGAGTTCCTGATCATGCCCAGGCAATGAGGGACAACCATGCAATGCCACCAGATCGGGACACAGCTTGGGTGCTGGGAGGAGGGTATATATAAAGCCTTTCCTGTTATTAAATACTAAATAAAGGAGTTTGTTGTTTGCCTTCAACTGACTCCAGGTGTCAGTGTGGCTGTCGCTGTGCCTTCTCACCCTCTCCCCCGAGGAAGCAGTTAGGATCCAGCAACATCCTCTCTAACGTGGGCCCCAATAAAACAACAAAACCATAAAACTTACCACCCAACAGTTAGAGTGATCTTTATAAGACGTGACTTAGAACACATCACACTTATACTCCTGCTCAAATTCTCCATTCACTGCTTACCACACTGAGTGAACTCTAAGCTATGTGAGCAAACAGTGGCGGACGAGAAACAGATGACAGAGACTGAGGGAGGCAGGGACGGAGGGAGAAAGACAGACAGACAGATACAGAGAAGGAGAGAGATCAGAGAGAGACTGAATTTTATGTACAGGTACGAGATTCACGCACCAGGATCCAGGCATAAATGAAAAGTCAGAAAAGAGTCTAGCCTTCCATATTCTCTTGGGGCATGTTAAAGTTACATTTTATGTGTAACTTTCAAAATGTGAACCCAATTTTTCGGGGTACTTTTATCATATGCTCCTAAGACTCATTTTCGTTAGGTTCCTGGTTATCAAGAAACTTTTTAACCTACTTAGGCAATGGAAAAGCAAGACCAAATATAAAAAAATACTAGAATAAAAGTGACCTGAGGCAATACAAGTCACTCCCAGCAAAGGGGCAAGGCTCCAGATGGTCAGACATGGGCATGATCACTGATCCCTTGTCTCCCCAGAACAGCAACAGAACCAGCAGTACTCCATTCCCAATACTGGTGGGGCATCCCTTCCTCCACTAGTTCAGGTGCAGCCCAGCATTGCTACAACCACCACTAGCAACTATGTATCTTCCTTGAGCCAGAAGGACAATGAGAATGGGAAGACATTTTTAAGGTCAGAAGATGTATTGGCCTGTCTGTCTTTTCAAATTACTTCAAATCTAACTATGTCAAACACTCTATCTAGAGGTCTACTCTTGTCTGATATGAGTGAAGTTGCTCGCTCTAAAGTACCCCCTCCTCCTCCGCAGTTTAAATAAGCACAGGCCAGTCAGTGAAAAGCTTAACCTATGTCTCAGATACAAAATAAGAAAGCGATTGCTTGAACTCTCTCTTCCACTACAGAATTATAACTATGCCCCATTCTCTAAGATTTCAGATAAACTCAAGATTTCCTTTGTCACTGTATTTTCCTTCCATCATGTTAGGAAGAACCTGAGCACAAGAGGGTAATACAAAACACCGTAAACAACTTCCGTGGGGCTTTTGTTTTGTTTTGTTTTGAATGGAAGCATAACCATCAATGGTAGATGTTCTCACTTTTGTTAGAACCCTTTCAGAAAGTCAGTTAACTAACCCTTGTTATCGTATAATGTATAATAATTATGGCTTATTTTATTCCAATTTATTCTAATTTCCCTCTGTGATTTTTAAGTATGAACAGATCCCCAGGTTTAGCTACAAGTCTTGCCTTTTTTAAAATGAATGACCGTGTATCTCGCTGGGGTAACTATCAGATAAGTCCATACAGAATCATGAGGAAAGTGGTCTCCCGGCGGCACGTGGGTGAGGAGTTTCTTACCTCTCGCGGCTTGCTTGCAATGGCAACACTGCCGTCCTTGTTGTATTTTATGGGTGAGCCTCCTTCTTGTACCAGGGTCCCATACCCCGTGCTGGTGTAGAAGGCAGGGACTCCAGCCCCGCCTGCACGGATCCTCTCTGCAAGTGTGCCCTACGAAGAAGCAACCAGCATCCATGAGAATCCACAAAGTGCACTTGGGATGGGGAATACAGACACCGTTAGATATGGTTCCCATTTTCTAGAGGCTCACCGTCCTGCAAAGCGCGTGGCGATGTATGCGCTCGTAAATGCCCAAGCTGAGGCATCAAATGAAAGACGATAACCATTCCCCATTCCATTCTCAGTCCACACTCAAATATAACTGTCCATTTGTCTAGCCACTCTTTCAGTTTCTAGACTCCACCCCCACTGGTCTCTTGACATCATATTCTACAAATGTCTACTTTAATATTTTGAAATCAAATTTACAATTTAATTACGTAAATGTAGCTGGTCGTATATTTTTAAATGTTAAATTGTGTTTCGCCGTGTATCATGTGTAATGGTCAACTAAATACTTTTCTCATTAACAGCAACGGGTATGCCAGACAGGGTGAAAAATGTTTGTAATTTTAACACCTGGGAGGCTTGAGGCAAGAAGACTGCTATGAATTTGAGGTCCGCATGAGCTACATAACAGGCACTAGGCCAAACAGGGCTATGTAACGGGACCCCGTCTCAAAAAAACCTCAAATTTACTTTAGAATTTATTTTAAATCACTTTCATACATGTTTTATTTAAGCAAGGAAAATTCAAGTGAAACCTGGCATATGGGGAAACTGGCCTTTTAAAAGCTGGGAATGAAACAGCAGGGTGGCTTGCCAGGTAAACAAGTTTGCTACATGTGGTAGTTTAAATGAGAATGCCCCCCCCCCCATAGATTCATATACTTGAATTCGTTGGTGGAACTATTTGGGAAGGACTAGGAGGTGTGGCCTTGTTGGAGGAGGTGTGTTATTGGGGTCAGGCACTGAGGTTTCAAAGGGCCAGCCATTCCCAGTAAGCTCTCTCTGCCTCCTACTTGAGGATAAGGATGTAAGCTCTCAGGTACTGCTCTGGCTCCGTGCCTTCCTGTCTGCCTGCTGTCATGCTCCCAGCCACGACGGACTCTGACCCTCTGCAACCATGCAACCCAAATTAAATTTCTGCAAGTTGCCTTGGTCCCAGCATTTTGTCACAGCATTAGAAAAGTAACTAAGACACCACAGGAGGCTAACAACCTGAGTTCAATCCCTGGAACCCACGATAGAAGGCGGGAAACAACTCTTGAAAGTGTCCTCTGACCTCCACTGGTGCACCATGGCATGCATGTGCCTACACACATACAAACACACACACACACACACACACACACACACACACACACACATACACACACACATACACACACACACATTCACACACACATACACACACACACACACACACACACACACACATACAATGATGATGAGGATACTGATGATGCTAATGATGCTAATGATAATAATAATGACAAATATAACTATATATTTAAAAACCTGTAAAAATCTAGGGGTACTTCAAGTTTGGTATAGGTGAAGGCTCTCTGTGTCTCCTTCAGATGGGCTCCCTTCCCTCTCCCAGAGACAGACGATTTCAAACTTCAGTTCGCTAGGTCTCTCCCA
Source organism: Onychomys torridus (assembly GCF_903995425.1). Classification (NCBI taxonomy): domain Eukaryota; kingdom Metazoa; phylum Chordata; class Mammalia; order Rodentia; family Cricetidae; genus Onychomys; species Onychomys torridus. The sequence goes on along the minus strand of NC_050457.1, from coordinate 44,014,232 downwards.
TCCCCAGCTGACTTTCTACCTAGGTTTCCCCTCAGACACTAATTCTGGCTTTAAATGTGTCCTGACTCCCTCTCTCCCACACTGAAACCATTTCTGGGGTGCTACTACACCATGCTTACTAGACAGTCAATTAGCTAATCAGAAGCCAGAATCAACATAGTTATCAATGACACGGTTTACACTACCCCAGCCTGAGAACTCTGTACTTATGGAGGCCTTTAAATGCAGAACAAAGAGACTAACAGTCAGGATCTCAGACACTGGGCCACCTGAGTATCTGGGATATTCTGAAGAAAAGGTGGCATGAGCTACATGAGCCGAATTCCTCAGCTAACTGCTCTCTGACCCACCTAATAGACAAAATACTTTGCACTGTATTTTAAGTCAATAACATTTAAAAAATGGAATCATTACAACAGTCACAACAACACCCCCTCATTTTAAAATATTTTTTGTTCACCCTTCCCAAACACTCTTCTCCATTTCTCTGCCCACTGTCCAAAAGCCTGAAAGGAGAATATTTATGAAGAGCAGAGCCCTTCAGGTATCACCTGCCCTACCCAAAAGGAGTGTCAGTCTCTGCCACTTATCATTGGTCCTCCCATCCCAGCTCTGAAGCTGCACAGGAAGATGCGAGAAGAATGGGGTGCCATGTGGTTGAGGAAAGAAACACTAACTTCTTTAATTTAAAGGGAAAAAAATCAGCAACTGTTAAGGAAGTTCCTCTCCCATGTATATGTCCTCTGGCAAAACAGAGACAATGCATAAGAGTAAAGATTCATCTTCAATAACTGTACAATGGGGCTAACTAACAATGTGAAAGCTGTACGGGATGGTCCGGACTGTGTGTCCCTTAAATACTGAAGTTGACACACTAACCTCCAATGTGACAGGGGTACAAGGGAATATTTAAGATGGAAACAGCCCGTAAATATAGGTCCTGCTCTAGTAGGATCAGTGAAAAGACACCAGAGAGCTCACTTTGCTCATCTCCATGCCCCAAGAGGACAGAGCAGGACATCAGCCTCAAAAGCCAGGAAAAGACTCACTAGGAACTAGACTGGCTGGCTCCTAATCTTGGACTTTCCAACTATTTTTCACTGTGAGAAACAAATTTCTGTTGTTTGAGCTACCCAGTCTACAGAGGGATTTTAGTTCGTTGTTTGTTTTATGGAGACTAGAAATGTATATATTTGGTCATTCACAAAACCTTAAATGAAAGTTGAGTCATACTGAACACAGCGCAGTGCTTTAACAAGTAGAGGTGACAATGGTCTGGGTGGCCAGGTATGACTAAGATACTGTAAAGCCTCAGTTAGAAAGGACAGTCCCTTGGGCACGCCTTCTCTAGACTAGCGCAGACCTGATCATTCTTTTTTTAAAATAAAATAAAATCTGGCTACATTCCACCCTTATCAACTTGGCAAAATTCTAAAGTAGCATTCCCCTGAGGCAGAATGGTGCGCTCAGTTCCAGAGCAAAGGCGGGGTGTGTCAAAGCAGAACCAACCCTGCCACACTGGGCATGCAGAGCCTTGCTTTCCCTGAAGGGCTTCAAAGGCTGCCTTCGATGGATTAGGAGAGGCGGAAGACAAGCATAAACTTGCTGTGGGAACTGCACAAATGGCTGGCCCTGCTACACTCCAGTCCCCTAAAACCCTGGGCTCTGAGCCCAGCCTTCCTCTGTGAAGCACGTTCACCCTCCAACAGGCTTCACTCTCCAGACATGAGGCAGCAAGACTTGACCATTCAGAAATTCCCAGGCCTGAGATCCATACAAGCTGACTTTTAGGACCATCTCAGACACTTCAGCAAGTCCTTTTGTTGCTTCTGGCACTATGTACATTGTAGTGTCGTATTAAAAACTATCCAGTAGCGCAGGTATTTTCGACTTAGATCTTCCACAGTCAAAAACATTAATCCTCTAGAATCAACAGGAGCAACCCGAACACGAAATCCCTTGGTTTGATGAAATAGCATCTCTCTGTCTGAACGACAACAGAATTTTAGGAAGGAGAGAAAGGGAACTTTCCTACACACTGGTCCTGTCAGACAAAACAGAGGAATCTCCTCACCTGGGGTGTCAGCTCCACTTCTAATTCACCAGATAAGTACAATCGCTCAAATTCTGCATTTTCTCCCACGTAGGAAGAAATCATGCGTTTTATTTGCTTGGATCGAAGTAAAAGGCCCAGGCCAAAGTTGTCAACCCTAGAGGGAAAGGAAGGGGAGTTGGTAATCATGAGACCATCTACAGAACACTGTTAGCACACATTTTTTTTTTAAAAAAGAGGTGAAACTTGAATAATTTAGAGGGAAAGAAATCTCTTCTTCTAAAGAATTTCTATCCACATTTCCCTTCTATCCGGCATCACTCCAAGAACTGACAAGGTGGCCTGTCTTTTATTTTACAGGTAGGGAAGGTAAAGCTTAAAAGGTTGACAGGAATCCCAGCACCTGGGAGGCAGAGGCAGGTGGAGCTCTGGGCTTGAGACCAGCCCGGTCTACAGAGTGCATTCCAGGGTAGCCAGGGATACACAGTGAGATCTATCTCAAATCCCCCAAGATCTCAGAGAGTAAGGGACACAGCTAGTAAAGTTCCAGTCCACACTCATCCTGTCGTTCTAGTCCACGCATTTTTTGTTCGTTTTACGACTGCAAAGTGATCTTGGGATAGATTCTAAGCACAGGGGGCCTGGTTCCTGCACTGTGGTTTGGAGCACCCCCAAACACTCCAATGCAGAGGCTCTCTGTGTTCAAATAGAAAAGAACATTCCTGTATTGAGACAAAGGTAAGCACACTCATTGAAATATGAACCCAAATTATACCTAACATTGTTCCTGTGTCATAGACATTTCACTTATTTAGATAGTTGAGTATTCTTAAATAAAATGACTGCAGGTAGCAAAATGAATCTATATTTGTTACAATACATATATTTTGGTTTAATAATTCCTCTATTTTAAAATGAGGACTCAGTTTATTCTTGGATATGATGCAAGAACTATCAACTTTTTCTAGATAAAAATCTCCAGGTGTATACACTTCTTCTTTATTTCTATCATATTTTCAAAGAAAAATGCACCTCTATTTTTAAGCACTATTCATAGATTAACTACTGAATGGAAACTTATCCCTTGTCCATCGGCTTATCCCTCCCTGCTCAAAGGTTTTGGAAGTTCTTTACCCAACTAGAGGAAAAAAACAAACTTTCTTTGTAGGTTCGTTTGTCTGTCTGGGGCAGTCTCATTTTGTAATCTAAGTTGGTTTGCAATTCAAGATGCCCCTGCCTCAGCTTTCCAAGTGATGGGATACATACAGGCTTGGCTTTATAAAACTACTTTCTTGTTGTTTTGTTGTTGCTTCTAGATAAAATAAACTTGGGGTGGTTGGGTATTGATCCAGGGCCCTCCTAAAGCTATCCTGTGTCTCTGTCTTTCTCATCATCATTGTCTCCTTCTATATTTCTATCTTAATATACTTCTTTATTCCTCTCTCCTCCCTCCAAGACCCCTTCTACAGGTCAGAGCTGGCCTCTATCAGAAGCATTGTGAAGGTAACTTTCTGGAGATCTGGTCCTGTCCCATGTCTTTTCAAGGGTGTTGGCTACATGGCTGTGCAGCTTGTAAAATCCTATCTGTACATCTGTGTATCAGTTTTCTACATCTTGCTAATATTATGTATCAATAGGTTTTTAAAAGATAAAACTGCAGTAAGAACCCTGAAATCCTCTTAAATAGAGGAGACTGTATTTCCTCCCTACTGATCACTCTCGTGTTCTGAGGGCCCCTCCCATACACAGCTTGTGCATGGCTCATTCATCCAGCAATCCCATACTGAATGCTTACTCTACCCTAGAGATGGGATGTCAGCTTCCGGGGTTACAGCCGTGAGAAGGTGGTGTGTGTGTAATATGTGATGAGAACACAGAAGATCAAGGACCTGACTGTTGACAGAGAAAGACGGAAGAGGGAGTCCAGGTGAGGGGAAAAGGTCGCACAGAAGGTGAAAAATAGATGGAAGCAAAAGAAAACAGCATCTGAGAACACAGTAGGAGATGGAGATCCTGAGGCTAGAAGCATCATCCTCAGTGCCCAGTGTGAACGGGATGTGCAGGGGAGGCTGAAGTGGGAGGTGGGCCTTGAAGGACTTCATCCTGAAGGACAGGTGAAAGGTGAAGTCAGGAAGGGACATCAATGAAAAGACTTGGCATAGTCCAAACCATGGTGAGCATCTGAACCAACGTGGAGGCCACAGGAATGGAGAAGAGGGGGTACATCAAGAGGCACTTGGGAGATGGTTCATCCGTAAGACATGTTGCCTTGGTGTAGACCTGGACCCACTGTAGAATTCTAGCTTTGACAATGGAACCTAATGGAAGAGTGAGCTGGGAGAAATGAATCTAATAGTCAGTAGAGACATCCCACGTGTTTTGACAAGTAAAGGTGTTAGGTATGGCAGCCTGTGTGACAAACCACTAACATTTCTTGCAACAACCACCTGCCTCCACTCTCTGTTACCAAGCTAACGGGTGCCCATTCCGGCTCACATGGTTTCATCCTAATTTAAAGCCTCTAACCTCCCCTTCCCACCACATCCTGCACACCATATCCCTCAAGGTATATAAATAACAAGGAATTGTTCATCATTCAGTAATCTTTGCTTCCTACCCACCAGAGACATAAAAATACCTATCTGTATCATTTATATTTAGTATCTGTGGTGGTTTGAAGGAAAATTGTGCCCCCAAAAGGAGTGGCACTATTAGGAGGTGTGTTTTTTGTTAAAGTAGGTGTGTGGAGGAAGTGTGTCACTGTGGGGGCAGGCTTTGAGATCTCTTTTGCTCAAGCTTCCCTCAGTGTGACACTCAACTTCCTGTTTGTTGCCTGTAAGATGTCACACTATCAGCTCTGGCACACAATCTGCCTGCACACCTCCATGTCCCACCATGATGATAATGAACTGAACCTCTGAAACTGGAAGCTGCCACCTCAATTAAATGTTTTCCTTTGTAAGAGTTGCCATGGTTGACTCCACTATAGACTACTGGCAATGGTCAAGAGAGTGCCTGAGCTGACCTACTCTGGTGATCGGATGGCCGAACACCCTAATTGTCATGATAGAACCCTCATCCAGTGAGTGATGGAAGTAGATGCAGAGATCCAAGGCCAAGCCCCATGTGGAGCTCCAGGAGTCTAATCAACGAGAGAGAGGAAGGATTATATGAGCAAGAGTTATTGAGACCATGATTGGAAAAAGTACAGACAACTAGCCAAACTACTGGAAACACGTGAACTGTGAACCAATAGCTGAGGAGCCCCCATGGAACTGGACCAGGCCCTCTGGATAAGTGGAACTGGACCAGGCCCTCTGGATAAGTGAGACAGTTGTTTAGCTTGAACTGATTAGGGGGCCCCCAAGCAGTGATACCGGGACCTGTCCTTGGTACATGAGCCAGCTTTTTGGAACCTAGGGCCTAGCTGAGACACTTTGCTCAGCCTTGATGCAGGGAGGAGGGGATTGGTCCTGCCTCAACTGAATGTATCAGGCTCTGCTGACTCCCCAGGGGAGACCTTGCCTTGGAGGAGGTGGGAATGAGGGGTGGGCTTGGGGTGAAGGCTGGGGGGTGGGATGAGGGAGGACAGGGGAATCTGTGGTTGATATGTAAAACAAACAGAAAATCTCTTAAAAAGAAAGAAAATTAAAACCAAACAAAAAAGCATAAACAAGGCCAAGGCCTGACAGATTTGACCAATAAAGAAACATGAATCCTTTTGAAAATCAGAAGATTGAGCAAATGGATATTAAAAGGAAGAAGAGCCCCCCCCCCCAAAAAAAAAAAGAGTTGGAGTTGCCATGGTCATGTGGTCATGGTGTCTCTTCAGAGCAATAGAAACCCTAACTAACACAGTATCTTTTTTTTTTCCCCAAAAGAAAATTAAAGGCTAAGTAACATGTACTTTTTCTGCCTGGTGCAGTTTCCAACTAATGGGCTCCAGTGAAGTTTGTGAGTGAGATCACACACAAGATCGATTTCTCCTAGCTCAGGACAAAGATGGAAGTCAGCGGGTCTGTGGCTTCTCATCTGTCCAGTCTTCAGCTAAGTATGGAACACAGTAAGTGTACCACTGCCCAGATGGTATCCTTCTTTGAAAACTAAAGGTATAGGGGAAACAGCCTCACAGGTTAATAACAGAGTTGTCCACTAGAGGTCTCCAGATTACCAAGGATGCTGCCTTTCTAGTGAGAAACGCTTTCTAGTCTTTTTCTCCCTCCTGGTTTCCTCCTCCTCCTCCTCCTCCTCCTCCTCCTCCTCCTCCTCCTCCTCCTCCTCCTCCTCTTCCTCCTCCTCCTCCTCCTCCTCCTCCTCCTCCTCCTCCTCCTCCTCCTCCTCCTCCTCCTCCTCCTCTTTCATTTTTCCCCACACTCTTCCTCATTGGTTTGTTGCTAACCTGCCCCTAAGGCCCAGGACCCACTACAGGATAGCAATTCTCCTCCAAACTCAGCATCTCTTTTAGCCTGCCCCAGCATGCCTGAGAGCAGCTCCCTCCTGAGAGATGCACAGGACAGAAACTAGGAACATGACCTTTCACTCTCTCCCCACCTAGCCTACCAAGACATGCTGACTCCACAACCTGTTTAAGAATCAAATCATTCCCCACTCCCTCCTCTGCCCTGAACCATTGTTACCTGGGCACCAGAGGACCCTCATCTGCTTCTGCTTCTGTCCCTACGTTGCACCTTAAACGCGGCAGCCAAATAACACCTTGTAAAACACGGAAGTGGAACAGCGCCCTGCTCTGCCGGAAGCCCTGCAGAGGTATTATTTATTGAAAATAAAGCAAAGAGCTCTAGAGCAGCCTGCAAGGCCCACTACTTGCATGCCTTTTATGTCTCTGGGCTCCTTCCTTCTAGGCTCTTTGCTCCCTTCTCTAGCTCTCCAGTGCCCTCTTGGCTACCCTAAGGGCCTTTGCACTGGCTTTCAGCTGTCTTTGAGGCTCTTCTCTGCATGAATCCGCCCAGCCCACTTCCTTCATGTGGACTCAGATGTTACCTCTGTACCGCCCTGACCACCCCATTGATTACTGACAGCCGCCTCTCTACTGGGGGCAGAGGGGGAGGGGTCCAAATCCTCTTGCTTGCTCTTTTTCTTTTTCCCATGTTACAAAACTTCCTAATGTGTCAGAAAATATACCCATGTTTTGCTGTGGAACAATCTTTTTCTATACCATGAATATGTATTACTCTCATTGGCTAATAAAAAGCTGATTGGCTGATGGCTGGGCAGAAAGAGATTCAGTGCCATAGTCAGAATAGGAGAATGTTGGGGAGAGGAGGGGTAGAGTAAGGTTTCCCACAAATGCAGAGAAACAAGATGAGAATGTCGTACTGAGAAAAGGTTCCAAGCCATGTGACTAAACATAGATAAGAATTATGGGTTAATTTAACTGTAAAAGTTAGCTAGCAAAAAGCCTGAGCTAGTGACCAAGCATTTATAAGTAATATTAAGCCTCTGAGTCAGTTATTTGGGTCCAGGCAAAAAAAAGTCCAATTACACATTTTTATGTTTGCCTATTATCTGACTTTCCCAAATAGAACAGAAGGTCGGTGACAAGGGCTTAACCTGCTGTTGTTGTTGTTGGTGGTGGTGGTGGTGGTGGTGGTGGTGGTAGTGGTGGTGGTTGTTTGGGGATGGGGGTTCTTTGTTGTTGTTTTTTTCTTTCACTTCTGCATCCCAAGCACCTGTCAGCTATATAGCACATAAAGGGGACTGCAGAAAAACTTGGTGAGCACTTGCTAAAAGAACTTCCTGCTGAATTCCATTTGCCCCTCCCAGCCAGAACTTCTCCAACAGGAATGAACTCTTCTAGGTTCATTTCTATTCCTGTAATTAAACAGCCCTACAAAAAGCAACTGGGGGGGGGGGGGAGAAAGCATTCATTTAGTTTATAACTCCAGGTTATGGTCCATTACTGCAGGAAAGACAAGACAGGAAACTGAAGCATCATATCCACAAATCCACAGCTAAGAAAAGATGGGAATAAACACACAGAACCTTGCTCCCCCTCAGCTAGCTTTCTTCTAATACACTTCAGGACCCCTTGCCTAGGAAATGGTACCACCACCATGGGCTGTGTCTTCATCTGATCAAAACAATACCTCAAAGATATATGCCCATAAGCCAAACTGATCTAGATAATCCCTCATTAACATTCTCTCCCCAGGCTGAGCAGTGGTGGCGCACACCTTTAATCCCAGCATTGGGGAGGCAAAGGCAAGCAGATCTGAGTTTGAGGCCAGCCTGAGTTCCAGGGCAGCCAGGACTATATAGAGAAACCCTGTCTCTAGGAAAAAATAAAAAATAAGAGATTCTCTCCCCAGGTAATTCTAGGTGGTGTCAGGTTGACAGTGACAGTGAAAGCTGACCAGCACAATCATTCATTAGTTCCTCCTTGTCCCTCTGGACCACTGCTAGATTCCAGTCTGTTTGGTATCCAGCCTACGCCTTGAACCAAAGAGCTCTCCTGCCACTGCCTTCTGCTTGGGCTGAGCCATGGGGGAGGTATGGTCAGGGAGCATATCCAAAGAACAGTGATGTCAGGATCTGCAGTCCTCAGGCTCTCTCCCCTTCTATATACAACACTTCTAAATACTGTTTTGTTCTCTTAAGGCTTCCCATGTGAGGGCCCGTGACAATAGCACCCCTCTGTTTTTCATCTCCAGGGTTATTTAACAGTCATGTTGCTTTCTTTCGACTATAATCAGTCCTTTTAAAGGAGTCCCTTAGATAAAGTCCTCAATCACCAGTGATAATATCCACAGCTAAGACTAAGAGAACCATAATCATAAAATAAGCCATGAAGGTGGATACAGCCCATTTGTTTTGTGTAGTTTTGAATGTCTGAAGCTACCTCCAAGCCTTCCGAGTCCTTCTCTGTTTATTTTTGCCACACATTACACGTTTTAAAGTGGCCCTATTTAAAGATGACCTTCTGTAATTTGTTGATCTTGGCTCTGCGGCTGACTCTGTATTGGGGCTTTGTTTTAGACTAGTCATCTCCTGGCAGAGCAACCAGGCAATATCTAAGGTTCTCAACAACTGGGCCAGCCAAAGAGCTAGTTCTTAGGCCTTGAAAAATCTACTAGATAGACAGTTTACCGTAAGAGTGTGTCTTTCTATAATGTCTCTAATTCACAAACTCATTGAATATGTTTGCTGATATAATAGTATCATCACTGATGATAAAAGATGAGGTCACAACATCCCTAACATCAAAGAGCTCACAAAACAAAGACTGAAGATGTGTACCCATTGGCAAATGGGGAACATGCCATTTCTAATTGAGAAGTGAGTATGAAGGACCCTCCGTGCTCCTAGACATTGAAGGTGACGATGGCGGACTTTCCACCAGATGGCACTGCTTACTGTCAGAAGCCAACATTTCTCTAGAATACCCGAAGAAAGAAAAGTCTGGGTTTCATAGGCTGTCAGACATTTTAGTGGTTAAAGAACTCTAAAGCCAAAAATCTATAGAGATGTGTTAATGTAAACAAAAATGGATATTACACAAAGGGCATCCATCTTCTGAAAATACTTCATTTCTGAATCTGAAATTTAAATTCTTGAAGGTAGGAGTGGTGGCGCATGCCTTGGATCCCAGCACTCGGGAGGCAGAGGCAAGTGGATCTCTGTGAGTTCAAGGCCAGCCTGGTCGACAGAGTGCATTCTAAGACAGTCAGGACTACATGGAGAAACCCTGTCTCAAACAGAAGAGAAAAAAAACTTGCAAATTTTTGGTTATGAGCCTAGCCTTTAACAGCTGAGCCATCTCTCCCCCTTACCAGCCTTAGCACTCAGGAAAGCAGGCCATGCTCCTCACCTGGGCAGCACAGCAGAACTGACCCTATTGACAAGGGTACAGGTGAACTGGCCCGAGAATGTGAGTATGGGAAATTTGGCCCACCCCTCATCTGCTACATGGTGGTGTGAGCAGGGGAGAGATGTCCCCACACCCCTCACTGCCTGTGACTGGTTGGGGAGCTGACACTGAGGTCATGAGAACAGGAGAGCTGTCCCTGCCTCTCATCAACTGCATGACTCCAGCCTGTGGCTCCTGTGTCTCACCTGGGCAACACAGTAGAACTGGCCCTGAAGGTCCAGGTGTGGGAGTGCCGACTCTGAGGGCATGGAAGCAGAACTAGCCCCACTCCTTGCTCTTTGCTGCAAGGAGTGAACTGGGGGGTGACAGGGGAGGGTAATACTAGAGAGCTCACCCTGGTGAAGAGGACAGGGGACAGCTGGCGGAAGGTGCAACCCTGCAACTACTCAGCCCAGAACCAGGGTTATGTGTTGGCCCACCCCAACATCCTCCCTATCCGTGATCTGCTGGAGCATGTGAAGGGACCAGTCCTGCAGACCCGAAGCTGCAGGATCTTCATGATACAGGGCAACAACAGGACATCCAAGAGGAGGAGTCCCAGTGAGGGCCCAGCATCGATAGTGTAGCAGAAACCAGAGGCCTTGAACCAGACCAATGACTGTCTGCAATGAACACTTGCAAGACAAGAAGTATGGACAAAAGGACACACTGTGTGACCACTGTGTCACACTACAGCTTCCATGAGATTTTTTTTTCCTTTTTTTTTTTTTTTTGTCAAATTTTATTTTATTTGGGGAGGGGTTGCAAGGGCAGAGGGCAGCTACTAAGGGACAGGGAAGTGAATGGGCTCAAGATGGGAAAGACACAAAGAATAAATAAGAAAGTTAAAAAAAAAAAAACTTAATCAAAAAGGAGCCAACAGCAACAACAAAAAACTCTTGAATATTTTCTAAAATCTCACTAATCGACAATAATTATTTTAAAAAACCTAAGTATTGGGGAAACTTTATTTCCTTTGCTTTCATTTAGGAACATGTTTTAATCTCAATCATACAATTTATAATTACTCTGGTAATAGCAAAAGTACAAAAATAAAAGAAAATGCTGTATTTGGATGTAAGGTTCAGTCACCCCACGGTACAAAGAAAACCTTTCATGAACTAAGCACATGAATGTAAGTACACATCTCAGGACATCATTAGCCCTTTCCAAACAAAATAACCAAACCCTACAGAATGCTCACAGTCAAGACAACGGGGCCAGTATCTGCTCAGTAAGGTCACCAGAGCTGTGGCTGTAGAAGTATAAAAGGAAAAGGACATAGCACACAGTCCACTTGCATTTACCTCCAGGTCTGAAGACACTGGCACACAACTAGAATTTTTATTTCAAGTGAGGGACTACTTACTTCACCCTTAAAATTATCCTGTACCTGATTGGTATGATGTACAAGAAATCAGAAGTACACATGCTTAAGTATCATCTAATAGTATTGAACCTTCCACATATAAGCAGGAAGTTATTTATATCCCATTCATTTACATCTACAACCCAAAATAATTCTGTCAGGAAGAAAGTAGCATGCATATCACAATGCATCCATTTTTCTATTAGCTCTGTAGTTAAATGGTTGGCATACAGTTCATTGTGAAACTTTTGGTTTGCACCAGTTTATAACTTAAAGTTCATCAAAAATCAATGAATTCTCAGCTTTTTCAATCTTTTAATCAACAATATCAAATATTCAGAAGTGTGGTCCTAAAACAGTATTTATCTCATCAAGGCTAACAGTTAATACCTCATACAAAAGTGTTATGTAGCAATTTTCTCTGAACTGAAATACTCCATGCTGGAAGGAAGCTCATTATAAAATGCAGGAAGTTTTAAAGAGAGACTGTTAAGACTCAGGAAACAAACAAACAAACAAACAAGACAAAAACTCACAAGTCTCTGGGAGTTCCTGAAACTTACCAGATTCACAAGGCCCCTCCCACCCTAAGGTTACATAAGTAGTAAGGACTATTGAGAAGTCTCTCCAACCAGTCAGGCTCCAGGGCTTCAATTTTCATGCTGGCACGGGCTTTTGTTGATACAGCTGCCTTTGAATGGTCTCTCTATGCTCTGGTAAGTAACCCCTTCCCATATTCCTGGAGATAACTCCAATAAATTCACTGGTTCATGATATCAGTGGTATCAATACTTTGGTCTACCTTCAGTTCCCTATCCAACGTGAAGAGGCATTTTTTCACGCCTCCCCAAGAAAAGTATCACACAACACAAGGTAAGTGTTCTGAGAGACATCAACAGATCCTTACATAAAATGTGCTCTTGCCATCACTCACTTTCAAGATAATCTGCACTGTTTATTCCCAAAACCTTTATAATAATAAGCCAGCCTGCTAATTCAAAACATCTTATGATTGCTAAAGTCTTTCATCCATTTGTGGAAAGGGTGCCAATGACTTACTATTTTGCATACAAACAGCTTTTCCTGACATCACTAAATGTACCAACATGTGCATGCCTTTTTAAAAGCATAGATTATTATGACCATTTTGATTGACAATCCTACAGCTAAGTTGACAACATGTCCTTCACATCCCATCAAGACCAGCAACATTTTTTACAATCAACTTATTTCTTTATATATCATCTAGAGTCATGATATAACCAAAAGAAAGAACTTGAAACAGATTTCAAATTGATGTCTGCCTTGCTTGATACATAATGGCCTATAATAACAAAGAGCATGAGGGACCACCTTTAAATTTTTTTTTTATTCTGACTTTTTTACATTTATTTTATATATATTTTACATTTTTTAAATGAAAGTATATTAGATGAAGATATAAGCCATTAGTTTACATATTTATTTAAGGTAAAGCAAAGCTTATTTACTTATGATTATGAAACATAGCATCAAAGTGTAACTTCGTTGGGCCTGATAGCACAAGCCTGCAACTCCACCTACTTGAGAGGTTGAGTCAGGAAACTCATTAATTCAAGAGCTCCCTCGGCTACAGAGAAAGCCCAGGGATAGGCTGGGCGATTTAGTAAGATCTTGTACCAAAATCAAAAGGGGAAAAAAGGAGTTGGAGATGTAGCCCAGAGTTAGACCACCTGCCTAGCATGCCCAGAGTTCTAAGTTCAATCACACTGCTACAAGTTAAGAAACAAAAACATTAACTTCCATTCTTGGCCTTACTATCCACTTTTCTGTTCTGTGAGAGGAGTCTCACTGCTTGGCAACAGATCACGCTAGTACTGAATTTATTATCCTCTCCAGTCTACTTAGTGATGGGATTACAATTACGTACCACCATATCTAGCTGGCCGCTATCTTTTGATGACTGGATTTATATTACCCTTATAAGTGGAGGCAAATTTAGTTTCATTGATAGACTTTGTTATATGAATGCACTATTTACATTATTTCTACCACCACCCCCATTCAGTTCCTCCCTTCCCCTCCCCTTACTCCCTCCTGGATTTATGACTGTTTCTTCTGTAACTGTTACAGAGACAGAGAGAGACAGACAGAGAGACAGACAGAGAGAGAAATCCAGAGTTCATTTGGTGTTTCTTGGGTATACATGTGTTTAGGGCTGACCATTTGACATTGAATAATATATCAGGCGTCTCATCCCTGATTGCCGATAAACTTCTCAGGTAACATTTTAAAAGCTGGCATTTCTTTCTAGTGATTGGTTTCAGAAATCTACTCACCCTGCATTGTTGCTGACTGCAGTTAGATCTTTCACTCCAGTCTTTAATAAAGCTCCTATAAGATTTTCTGGAATTCCACACAGCCCAAAACCTACAAAACCCAAAAGGGAAACAATCTGTGCAGAGGTAATGTTCTTTCAAGAAACATATGTGATTATTCTCAATAGAACAGAAAAGGCACAAAGCATTTTGTTAAACGTAATAAGCAAAATACACAACTATACCTTATCTACTCAATACACAGCCATCAGTCAGATTACTGTATCTCTGTGTTTCAAACCATTATATATCACCAGACACCACTGTCAAGGCTTTGAGTAAGTTGAGGCCAAATGTAATTGCTTAGATCTGACATGTGTACTATTGCCCCTCTTCATAATACACACCATATCCAGCTGTTTATTTTGATATACATTTGTATACATCTAGGTAGTATGTTTTACAGAACTAGAACCCTAAGCTAGTAACTTTCATTCCTTACGTCTTTAAAATTCTTCCAAGAGTGTAGGATTTAAGATGGACACTCAGTAACTCCCCAATTTGAATGAATGAATGAAGAACAGCCCCCTAATAAGTCTTGATTCCATATATAAGAATCAGGAAGTTAAGCGTAATTAAATCTGAGGCAGAGATTAAAAAAGACATCCCAAAGAAGTAGCAGAAACAGAATGTGGGGACTTAACAACAGAAAGACCCTGTGCTCTTCAGCTCAACAAATAAGGAGCAATAAGGACTGGTTAGAGCGGCAGTTCTCAGCCTTCCTAATGCTGAGACCCTTTAACACAATGCCTCATGTTGTGCTGACCCCCAAGCATGAAGTTACTTCATTGCTCCTTCATAACTGTAATTTTGCTACTGCTATGAACCATAATGTCGTTATCTGTGTTTTCCAGAATGAAAGGGTCATTCAACCCCACAAAGGGGTCACAACCCACAGGTTGAAAGCCACTGAGCTAGGGTATCTCCCAAGATGAGGCACGTGTTTCAAGTTCACCAGCATTCCCAAGGATTTGGGGATCCATGACAGCTCCTGATAAGACACTAGCACATTAAACCTCTGGCTTTTCAATTATATTTCTTCAATTCAGAAGAAAGCAGAAAGGAAAAGTACAGTAGTAAAGTGCTAATCTTCCAGGGAGAGACTGTCACAGAGTTGCGGGTGGCATGGCGTGTTGTAAGTAAGACAGTAAATGAGAAAGAGCTAAATGATAGGATGATTGGCATTTAGAATCTACATAGCTTTGTCAGATGATTTTCCTAGAAACCTAAGAACATCACCATCGAAAGGAAAACAGTTCCTTTACTTACCACCAACCAGCAAGGTTGCGCCATTAGGGATATCTTTTACAGCTTCCACTGGATCTGTGTAAAATTTGGTGTGGTGACGAGTACTGACAGAAAAGTAGCGGACACACCCCTGGAACATTAAAAACATTTCCAGTGAACAAGCATTTGCAGCTTCACTTTACACAAATAGCAAATGATTCCATATATACGTAGATATGTTTGTGCATATACATAATGGTAAGTTCGTTGTTCCTTTTAACATTTGGTTTTTGTTGTTGTTGTTTTGGTTTGGTTTGGTTTTGGGTTTTTTTTTTGGGGGGGGGGGTTCAAGACAGGGTTTCTCTGTGTAGCTTTGCGCCTTTCCTGGAACTCGCTTTGTAGACCAGGCTGGCCTCGAACTCACAGAGATCTGCCTAGTTCTGCCTCCCGAGTGCTGGGATTAAACGCGTGTGCCACCACAGCCCGGCAACATTTGGTATTTTTAATTGACAAAAACAGTGTGTTTACAGTATATAACATCACATTCTGAAACATATATGCATTGCAAAATGCCTAACTGGAGTTAACATAGAGTCACATTGCACATCACTTTTTTTATGGTAAGAACAATTCACAACTACTCAGAGTTTTCAAGTATAGTTACTGCTCAAGTATAGTTTCAATATAGACATCTATTCCTAAGTTTATTTCTCCTGTCTAGCTGAAATGTTGTGTCCTTGGCCCAATATCTTCCCAACTCCTTCAACTTCTCACATCTATAATGTCATTTGACTCTGTCTCTCTGGTACAATGGTTTATCTTTGCCAGGGTGGACATGCTCTACCCAGAATGGACAGGTTCTCACCAGGGTCCCTTGTGATTTACATCTTCTATTACAGGGAAGGGAGCTGTGTCACTTGCAACCACCACCCAAAAGAATGAAAGTAGATCACTCACATCATATACTGGGATGCAAATTTACGACATTAGTGTCATGAGTCTCACCCATTTCTCGTAGTAACCTAGCTTTCCAGTCAGTGGACAAGCACAGAGAACCTACCTGCGCCAAGTTCTATGCCATTTATCGAATCCCTATTACGGTCTGCCTACCGCTCTCTGGGGAATTACGTTCAGTTCCAAGTGCTAGGAGAACTCTAGAGACATGTGAGGAGCAGCACACGGGAGGAGGACTCACTTCCCTGTGCCACTACCACAGAAGCTGAAGGCAAAGCAGCAGACTATGACCACTAGAGGAAGGTCTTGATGGAAGAACTACCAGGGCACACTCCATCTGGAGACCGGTCTGTCACCTCCACAGTCCACATCAGAACTGGGTCCCCGGGTCAACGGCGTTGAGAAGCAGTAGAACTTTCATGAGGTGTGGGAGCCTGCACAAAGGTATGAAGGCTACAGGGCTCGTTCTCGTAGGAGCGAGCAAGTACCTGCTCTGGCTGCACTCACTGAATTGCTGACTGCCAAAGCCAGGCTTTTCCTAAAGTGAGGCTGCCTGTCCCTCACACCCGCTGGTCCCTCGGCTCCTCTGCTGTGTCATAGAGCAATGCGATGCTCTCACCAGATGCAGTCACCAAATCGTGGGCTTTTTTGGGTCTCCATCTGACTATGGGTCTCCATCTGACTACGAGCTACATAAACAAACCTCTTTTATAACTACCCAGTGTTCGTTGTAGCAAGTGAGATGGGCCTAAATGAGTCATCCAGCGAGCATTCATCAATCCAGTTGTAAGTTATTGCCCTGTCTATTCCCTCCACAATGTGGGCAGGCGAAAAGGAGGAAAACGATTTTATGGTAACTAATGACCCATATTAACAATCCTTCACTTTACTTCCATTATATATTTAACCTGAAGAAAGAGGAAGTGGAAGGAATAACAGCTGGACGCTGATATACTGCCATTTTAACAAGCCCTGCTATCAAGCCACACCCGGGCGACTACCCAACAGAACATCAGACAGCCACAACCTGAGGTGGTCAAGAACTATATCACTCTTTCCTTCCTCTGAAAACTGTTTTGTTTTTTGTTTTTTTAAGTACCTGTCAATGAGCACAAGGGGAGACACTGAGGGAGTCAAGTGAGTGATGAAAAGGTCGAGGTTACTCACATGATCACAGGACTTTTGTCCTCTTTAAGTTTCTATTTTGGTCAAGGTCAGGTCAGGAGTTTGCACACCGCCCAAAGTCTGGGACGGAAGTAGAGGGAGGGGCAGGGACTCTGAAAGGGCTTAACCAAAAAGAAGCTCCTTCTCTTCCTGTCCTCCACTAGTAAGGATTCATTTGCTTCTTTTTTTAAACACACACACACACACACACACACACACACACACACACACAATCAAGTGACAAGAAGAGTTAGTGTTTTGGTCTCAGAAATAAACAAATATAATAGATTGAATACAGACATGCTGGTCCTGTAATTCCAGCCAGCACCAGGGAGGCTGAGACAGAATGATTGCTAGCCTGAGCTACAGAGAAAGTTCCAGGTTAGCCTGGGAAACAGCATGAGATTCAGTCTCAAAACAACAAGACCAGAGGGCTGGAGAGATGGCTTAATGGGTAAGGGCATCTACTGCTCTTGCCAAGAACCAATGTGGGGCAGCTCACAATTGCCTGGAACTCCAGCTGCAGAGGATCTGATGCTTCTAGCCTATGTGGGCACAAACGCCACACACTCACACACACACACAAACACACACACACACACACCCCACATAAATCTTCATAGATTTATGAAGCTTCTCAGACTGAATAAGCAGGACATAAAAGTATGCCACCGTAAACTTCTGGACACAATACGCTCAAAACTGTAATGAAGAAAAGAGTGACTGGTCTCGGGTTTGGGCCTCCTGTCACACAGTCCTTCCATCACAGTGTGCTCTTGCATGTTTTCTGAAAGTCCTCTATTGTTCTATCTGTCATTTACACACAACAAACCTTTATGAGAGTCCTGCTTTGTAATGTGTAACTCTGCTGTCATTACCTCTGCCTTGGAATAAAGAGTCCAGGCCTCAGCAGGATACATACAGAAGAAAAGGAAAGAATACATCTACACCCAGACAGTCTGAAAGTTGAGGTCACCTTGAACTGCTTCTCTGTGGAATTCCACAGAGAGTATGCTGGAAGCAGAATCAGTTCCCCCATGGACCCAGAGAGCCTTCGAAGGTTCAGAAGCAGCCCAGAGCCACACACTTAGCAAGAATCCCACCCCTTTGGAGTTGCTGATAATTAGCATCGTCCTAGCACTAATTAGCAGTCAGCACTAATTACCCTGCAGCTTGTCCCACTTTGAACTCCCCCCCCCTTCTTGAAAATAAAAAAGAAAGGGAAAAGAAAGGAAAAGAAACCCCTCAGAAATATTTCAGAAAAGGTGGAAATTGTGCTGGAGATGTAGTTCAGTAGCAGAATGACTGCCTCGTAGGCAAAGGGCCCTCGGTTCAAACCGACGTGGGAGGTTGTTATAAATGTACCCATACAACCAAAATTCAAAACCAGCAAGGTAGGCTGGAAAGAAGGCTTGCAGAGTAGCAAGCTCAGTTCCCAGCACCCACATCAGGCCATCAGGTGGCACTCACAACTGTCTGCAACTGCAGTTTTGAGGATCCAAGGCCTGCAAATGTAGTTCCACAGGGATGCAGTGACGTCAAGCCTCAGCAGGCACACATGCATGCGAGTGGTGCATATACACTCATGAGGTCATACACACACAGACAGAAATAATAACAGTACAGTGACATATTCCCAGGGAATGTAATATGAGCTTAAGATAATGAAGAACTGCATAGCCCTTGATTTATTTCATTATTCAAACATGTTAATATTTGTTAATGTATGCTTTATTGGCAATTGATATTTATTATGTACTATGTACTGAGAAACAAACTTTTAATGAAACATTTTTCAGTATCCGAAAATTAGCCACCTACTTTGGGAGATAATGATGTAACAACACACCTTATACTCCTAGGGTCCAAAGTACCCTCATGTCAAATCCCAGCTCAGCCAGGACTGAACGGATGTGCCAGTATTTAACCACTGACTATGTCTTTGTAGAGAGGTGCTATTTTGGTCAAAGCCCGGTGAGGAGCTTGCACAATGCCGAAAGATGACCGTTGTGGACTGTCTCCCAAAGATAGTTAGAAAAGAAGCCCTATGCCAGACGACAGAGAAATTCCTAGGGGATGTCACCCTCCTTTGTTTACCATTCCCAGCTAAGACAGTCAAAGCTGCCATTTATTGGAGTCTAATTTGTAACCTCACCTCTCCCTGCCTGCCCTCCCCCACCATCCATGATTTCAGACAGAAAATTTGTAACATGACCCTCACCACTGCAGATTCATCCATCTGATACTTCATTACGATTTCCAAAGCCTAGGTCTTAGCTTTAGGATTACTTCTTCCCTCCTTCATTTGTCCAGTCCTGTCGTTGTTCTTTCTTCTTGACAAGATCTCACTATGTGGGGTCTGGCTAGTCTCAAAGTCCTGGCCTTGAGCAATCCTCCTGCCTCAATTCCAAGCAGCGGGGACTACAAACACACACACCACTATCCAGCCATATGGGCATGCCATTTGCCATCCAGTTTGCCTGTCTGCAAAATCCGAGGTCGTTGACGAGCCAGGAATTGAGTGCAGACGGTGTGGGCAATGAGGAAGCCCGATGCCCGTGGCTAACTGTCCACAGAGGGTCTTCAAAACCCAAAGCCCAGGAAGCACCTTAGGGGCCGCTCAGGAAGCTTTGCCTTTGCTCGCTTAACCAGCTTCTCCCCTGCTCCTCTACTCACACTGTGTCTCTGCGAGTCAAGATAACCCCATGTCACTGGCAGTAATTCCTAAGATGAGGCAACTGGGGGAAAGTGTATCTCTGCTAACATCTACCTCTTTTCCTCAGACAGGCAAGTTTAAAGACACTCTATTTTAAACTACTCCCAATTAGCCTTCTCCTTCCAAACTATTCTATACATTAAATGGTGTTTTGAAAAAACAAACTTGTTGGTGGAGGGTTTGCTCAGCGAGAACAAAGCCCCCGTGGGCCCCGGCAAGCCAGCAGCAATCCCAGTACCAGAAACAAAAGGATCAGAAATTGAAGGTCAGCCTTGGCTACATAGCATGTTTGAAGCTAGCCTGGGCTTCATGAGATCATTCCTGGAAAAAAAAAGTTCATGTACCAGCTGCTGCCAAATGGATAAATACATAAATAACTTTCACATTTGCACAGAGTACCTAAAAGAATGTGGGGCGCTTACTCTGGGGATAGCTTTTTGTCACAACATATCATTGTCTACTCTCCTACCTTCAGCAGAACCCCATTTTATTGCCGGTACTCATTTCTGATATCAAAACGGAGTGAGGAGAGTTGAAGAGATGTCTCAGAGGTTAAGAGCACTGGCTCCTCTTCCAGAGGTCCTGAGTTCAATTCCCAGCAACCACAGGGTGACTCACAGCCATCTATAATGAAATCTGGCGCTCTCTTCTGGCCTGCAGGCATACAGGCAGGCAGAACACCGTACACAAAATAAATCATTCTTTTAAAAAAAAATGGAATGAGGTTACATAATGATTAAGTACTTTAATGAAAGAAACAAAGTTCTCAAGAGTGGAAACTATTTTTCTGTTTAATGCTTCTCCCTTTGGCATCATCTCCATTTTGACCTTCAAGCTCTTCGACTTGACCTCTGAAGTCTTACTCCATGGTGGAACCTGAACTTCATCTCAGGACTCCTTCCTGAGATTCACCGCCACTGTCAGCTCTTTCCCTTCCAACTCTTTCCGCCGCCATTCAACACTCGAGAACTCGGGGGGAAATGTACTTTGGGGTGAAAATACACCAAACACATGTTTAAAATACATTCGGGATTTTGACTATGTTTTTTGTTTTTTTGGTTTTTTGTTTTTGTGTGTGTGTGTGTGTGCGCGCGCGTGCGCGCGCGTGTGTTTGTGCCTGGGTCGGGAAGGGATGTGCCACAGTGCACCTGTGGAAGTTAGAGAACAACTTGCCGCTGTCGGTTCTCTCTTTCTACCACGGAAGGCATACAGCTCAAACCTGGGTCACCAGACTTGGTGAAGGGCCATTATCCCCTGCTGTGGGGTGACGTCCTTCTGCACGCTGTGAGTATGCGTCACTCTGATTGGTTGATAAGTAAAGTTGCAAACGGCCTATGGCAAGGCAGCCTATTTCCCAGGCAGGCGGGAAATCCAAGCAGACAGGCAGAGAGAAGAAAGGAGAGGAGAGGGAGAGGCCAGCTGCAGCCAAAGGAGAAGCAAGATGCCAGCAGACCGGCAATGCCACGGCCACGTGGCAAAACACAGGTTAATAGAAATGGGGCTAATTTAAGAAGAGCTAGCTAGCAAGAAGCCTGCCCTAGGCCATACAGTTTATAAATAATATTAAGCCTCTGAATGATAATTTTATAAGTGGCTGTGGGGCTGTAGGGCCTGGCGAGACCGGACAAACCTTCAGGCTATAATCCATGATCCATCTCATTGGCCCAAAACACATTTAAATATATATATATATATATGTGTGTGTGTGTGTGTGTGTGTGTGTGTGTGTGTGTATTACCTTAATGATAGAGAACTACACACCCAAGTGATAATGTTGTCACCTCGCTACTGTTACTAAAGAAATCATGACATAGAAAGGCTGATTTTGCCTGCCTTAGTATCAAAGTTTGGGAAACAGAATTGGGGAACAGAAGTCATGGAAAGAGACCTAGTTAGGAGGAAAAGGTAGCAATACTCGGGTGAATAGGCGCATACAAGTTTGCCAGGAAGTATGGCACCTCTGCCAAGAGGAGTCAATCCACGTTCATTGTGAATGAGTCCACTTAAGGCCCACCAAATTAGAAACCTTGGAGGTGGCACAGCCATCGGATTTAAAAGCCTCCAGCTAAACCTGAGTCATGCTAAAGTTTCAGACAATGAACTTGCTCACCATGGAAACAAACCAAGAAACTATTTTTTGGTTTTCTGTTTTTGTTTTTGTTCTTTTTTTTTTTTTTTTTAAGCCAGGCCTGGTAAATTAGCCCACACCTGTACTTCAACACTCTGCAAGCTGAAGCAAAAGGATCATGGGTGCCCGGCCTTCTTGGCCCTCGAAGCAAGATGATGCAAAACAAAAACATAAAAGCATTTTTAATAACTATCTCAGTTTACCTGTTGGCTATATTTAGCTGGAAAATGTTCAAGGTTACTTAAGCTGCACGCTCCTAGCAAAGTCCTCTCGTGCACAGGGTAAATGAGCATTCTTTTTGACTCGGCTTGCCATGTTGAAGGAGAAAAAGAACTGACCTACAACAGGGTCCCAAAGTTCAACAAGTACACAAGTGTTACAACCCAAGAGAGTGCTAAGCAAGCAGTATCAAGACCCATCAATGCGTGAGCCCGGAGAACACTGCAGACAGCAGGAGTTAGGCCTTCTCTTCTCATACCTGAGAAGCCTAACTTTGCACTCTGCCACAAACTTTTAGTAAGAGACAGAAAACCCATAGCTGTAGCTCATCCACCTGGAGGTTTGCTGGCTTGGAAAATGGTTTTAATGATTATATTGAAAGTGGGGTACACTAGGGGTGAATGCATTATACTCAGACAAACATGCACGACCAAAAAAGAATGTTTCGACCTTGGCCCAAGGACATCCCTGTGTCCTGGTTTTGGCATCTGCTCCATCACTTGCTGCAGGCTGACTGATGGTCAAGTTCTCTTTTAATCATGTTTTGTGTAATTACCAAAATGAGGAATTTAGCAATGCAATAATTCAGGTCTGAGGCATTCCCTAGGACATGCGGGAGTAGCTTGATGACTTCTCCAGCAAGGAAATGAGCAGCAGAGAAAGAAAGCAGTTCAGAGTACACATGGTGAGCACATGCCCTGTGCGATGCATTCTTAAACTCAGAACTGCAATCTGGAAACATCACCAAAGAAAACACTTCATTGTCCTGTTCAAAGAAGAGGTTCCTGAGCAAACTGAACCCACCACTGTGAAGTCACCCTCCTGGAGCTGAATTCTTGTCCAGCACTTAGTTCCTTGGACCCACACTGAAATCCAACCCGAATGTGTGCTTACAGGCAAGCCAGTGTGCAAGCAAAAACACCCACGACCCGCTGATCCGCTAGGAGGGCGTCTCTGGATACCAATTTAGTGGAGCTGTGGGAGTGTAGTGGGTCTAGGTATATTTTTAAAGGTCTGAAAATTGCATGTCTCTAATCCGGAAATGGATGGGGGTGGGGGTGGGGGCTGGGGGGGGGAGGGAGCCCCAAGTTAGGGACAGCGGCGTTTGCAGACTGCGGGCAGGGAGGCGTTGCAGCCTGCAGCGGAGCACCGGCAGTCCTCCATCCGCTTCCAACAGCTTGGCAGGCTAGACGCCCCGTGACGAGTGCTCCAGTCCGGGTTCCCCTTTCCACCGCCATATAGGGAAGGGGAGGATGGAGCGGCCGTCCGCCCCCGACGCACCCAGCATCCGCCCACTTGGCGGTGAACTTGAGCCAGCAGCGGTTAACCCGGCGGCGGGGGGTTCTGGGCCTCCGCCGGGGAGGACGCCAACGCCAGAGGCTCCCTCAGGTGGGGCGCAAGCCTCGATGCGCCGCCTTCCCGGCTCTGCTCCTTCAACCCGCCCCTCTCTAGGGCGGCGGCCACGGGGACCCTTTCCCAAGGGCGTAGGCGGGCAGGCGGGTGGGGGACGCGAGCCCCGGGGTCGCGGGCACCCTCCCCCCGCCCCCAAAGTCGCTGCTGCGCTGTGCCCAGAGCCCCGACCGCTTCTCAGCGCTGCACGCACAGCTTAGCTTGTCTTCATCTCGCCCCAGCAGGGAAGCGGATGGAGAAGCAAAGACAGACAAGACAGACGGCCCGTGGCGCGGGCGAGCCTGAAACCCGACCGTCTCCGAGCCCCCGGGCACGGCGCTGCCGATGCCAGGTCCCCGGCTGGAGAGAGATGCGGGTGCGGATGGGCAGGGCAGAGGACGCGCGCGCCGCTCGCGGCTCGTCCGCGCTTTTTTTCTTTTTCTTTTTTTTTTTTTTTTTTTTTTCCCGCGCGTGGCCTTCCTCTTCCCCCTTCGATTTACCTTGTGCCAGGCGCCCCGCGAGCTGCGGGCCGGGGTGCAGAGGCGAAGCCCCGAGGACAGGAGTTTGAGAGCCGCCATCTTCGAACCCGGGTGCGGGAGGTGGTGGTGGTGGAGGAGCGGAGCGAGCGCGCGGGAGTGTGTGCAAGCGCTGGTTGCCCGGGGGCCGCGGCGGCGTCACGGGCTGAGCAGAGAAGGGAAGGCGAGCCGGCGGGGGGCGGGCTGGAGGCTCGACCGCGCGTCCGTGACGTCCTAGGGGACCTCAGGGCGGTGCCGCCCCTTGCAGGCGGCTGGCTTGTCAAGAAGCGAGACAGGGAGGGGCCCACGGCTCCGAGTGGAAGCGAGTCCCGCGGAAGGTCCCCGGGCCGGATGTGCTGGGGTTATCTGCGGGCGCACCCGCAGCCACCGTCGCGCCACCTTAGGCTGGAGGAGGCGCTAGCGTGTGCCTGCCCCCAGCGCAAGGCTTGCCGTGGACCAGGCTTAAAAAGTGGGCTGGAGGGTCCTCTTGCTGAACTTCTTGGTTACTTTTCCAAGTCAGCCTCTGGAATGTGTACAGGCACCAAGGGTCACTGTTAAGGATCTTCTCCCGGGTCTAGACCGCTCATATTTCCAACATTTATCAACCATCATCACCACCACCACCACCACCATACACACACACACACACACACACACACACACACACACACACACACACTCTGAAAGTCTGGCTTTGGCCTTAATTTCCTCAGAAAACCAACTGTGTGCTGACTGACCCTCAGGAGATGTGTCCTGCTTAACCGACAGAGGGACAAAATTAGAACTGGGCCCTTGTTCCCCATCATCCTGGTTGATGTTCCAGGATTTTCCTGGCACCGGAGTCCCAACAATTCCAGAGATTACGCAGCAGGTACAAACAGAAGTGTCTGTCTTGTCCTTAGCCAAGTTGTGTAACCTGCCTCACCTTGTAGTGTCCTGCCTGTCTTTAGTGTTGTACGAGAAAAGCTAGGCAAGGCTTCTGGGACACAGTGAACACGCAAATGTCAGGCACTGAGTTTACTTCAGTTTCGGTGTTGGATTAACTCCTTTTGGAGTTTTGTTTGATTGCTGTTTTTTGTTTTGTCTTGTTTGAGAAAGCATCTCTCTGTATCGCCCTCACTGAAACTCACGGACGTGTGTCTTAGGCTGACCTCCACCTCTGCATCTTCTGCTGCTGCAGCTTATCCAAGTGCGTGTGTGTGCGATCGAATCGTGCCTGGCTCAAGCCTTATCTTTTGACTGGCACCCAGAGGACCTGAACAAATTCGATTTCTTCAGGACCTTCTATGCACATGGCAGGGTGAAAAATAAAACACCTGGAAACCCAGGAACACTTTTTATTGGATTAAAGGCTGCCCACGTCCTGAGGGACTGATTTAATTTTGAGATGATGTAAAACCCATGAGAAAATTAAATGACACTTTAACTTTCTTAGAAAGGACACTAAAGCAGTGAAGAGTGAATAATCCGGTTTAATTAAAATCTACCTATTTTACGTAGTGAGATGGTAAGGGCACTTGCCTCCAGGCATGGTGACCTCAGTTTGACACCCAGGACCCACATGGTGCCAGGGGAGAACCAACTCCTACGAGGACCTCACGTGTGTTGTGGCATGTCCGTGCGCACATGCATTTGCGTATGCACAAAATAAATGGATAAATGCTTCTTAAGTCTATCTATAAAAGCAACTATCTCAGTATTCTTGTAACTCAAAGATCTTCCCTGTGAGTAAATACTATGGTTTTAATATGGGGAACAAAACATCAAGTTAAACGATCCACTCACCTAGGAGAAGTTAACTCAATAATCCTGGATATTTCCAGGCACATTTTTAGTATGCTTCCTGGTTGTGAAGAGTTCACACCGGGGCTCCGTGACTAGCCTCAACACAGTACATGGCAGGCAGCTGTTGTATTGCAGTTTATAGAAGGAACAAAAGCTAGCGTTCCTTTTCCATTTTTTCCCTTCCAGGGTCATGTGAAAGAGGGAGGGGAGGGGGGGGAGCACTGGCAACTTTGTGTGTAGTCATCTGACGCATTCTTCTTGGCTGGCTCATTTTGTTGCTCCTAGATGAGGAAAACAGGTATTTTAAATCTTGCATTCTGGGGAACTACTGCTCCTAGGGGGAAAAAAAAAAAAAAAATCAGGCTTCCTACTGCATACATAGCCAGAAGACAGGGTGTTGTATTGTTGATTCCTCCATCGTGGGCTTCATTTTACACCTGCTCAACAATGTGTAGGCAAGCTATCCATGCAACTTAAAAAGAGTATTTACTTTGTACAAATCTTTTTCCAGGCTCTACAAAGTCATTTTAATTTTAACTTGCATATAAAAATCCTGATTCTTTTAAATTTCTGATTAATAGGAACATTTCCCTCGCCCATCTGTGTAGGGGCATGGGCTCCTGGGACTGAACCTAAGGCCTCCTGCATGAGCACTCAACCACTAAACTATATCCTCTGCTCTATCTTTAAGTTGCCCAGCCGAGCCTTAAATACGTTCTGTAGTCCGGGGCTAGCCTTGAACTCCTGATCCTTTTTCTGCCTCAACCTCCCGAGTAGCTAGGATTATAGGCCTGCACTAGCAGGACCAGCTTTCTCAATAATCTAGACAGGCAGTTTGTGACAAATATTTCACATTCATGAAAGTTTCCTCATAAAATATTATACCACTCGATTTTCACACCCTTGAAGACTGGAAAGACTAAACTCAGAGACGTCACATGACAGGTCCCACACAGCAAACAGGGGAGTTTGTGTTCTGAGGTTGTGGGTTGAGGTGTCTTCCACCAGGTGAATGCAGTCTGTTGGATCGTGACTTAGAGTATAGTCACCATGTTTCTGCTTGAGAGGTTTCATTTTAATTCTTTTGAAATATAGTGCAATAGTTCCTCCTTTTTCTGAAAGATAAAGACACCCTTCCCTAGTTAACAGCATGTTCCTCCAAGATGAAAGTCAGGGGCTGCGAACACTGGCTTTCAAATGTTGTCTGACTGGGTTAACCGGTAGGAGGAGTTTTATCTGTGTGGTGTGAAGCAGTTACAAAAACACATAAATGCCTCGTTTTATAAAATGATCCTTTAAGCCGTAGAGAAAAAAATCTTCCAAACACTTGCGTCTCCCAGTAAGGAAATATACAAAGTCCTCATGTAAATTTGCAAACCTAAGTATTGTTTACCCTGTAAATCATTATGCCTTGGTTTGCCTATTTTGTTAACCTAATATTTTCATAGTTCCCTTGAAGCAATAATTTTTAACTTGATTTTGTTTAATTAATACATGAAATGAACTGGATTCTGCCAGGCGATGGTGACTCGTGCCTTTGATCCCAGCATTCAAGGAGGCAGAGGCAGGCGATTCTCTGTGAGTTAGAGGCCAGCCTGATCTACAGAGTGAGTTCCAGGACACCTAAGGTTACACAAAGAAACCCTGTCTGGTGGGAAAATACAAATAAAGAAAAAGAAAAAAGGGTTGAATGTTTCCCTATTCTGTTTTTCATAGAAGAAAATGAAACTATATGAGATACACAGTCAGAAAGAGCTCACCCCCAGGAATGAAAATGAGAGGTATGATAAGGGGCTAAGAAAACTTCAGGAGGAAAACCCAGCAACCTATTGCACTCAGCTTCATTCTCAGCCTCTCCAGCGAGAGGGAGAGACTGCCATGACTGACTTTTATCCCTCTGGAACTGTGAGCCAAAGTAAGTTATTTATTAAATAAGTTGCTGCTTTGGGTCATGGTTTTTAATCACAGCAACAGATAAGTAATTAATACAGATGCTGGTACCAGAGAGTAGGCTATTGCTGTGAGGCATGTGACCATATTGTTTTAAGGGGCAATGTGCAAGACTGGAAATGTGGATGAGAAAAGCAGTTGAGTACTTTAAGCGGTAATCCTAATAAGACCTGAAAGACATTAATGCTGAGAGCAGTGAGGACTCGGGAGGCCCAGCTCAAGGTTTCAGAGGGAAACAATATTATCAATTGGGCTAGAAGCCATTCTTGTGAAGTTTGGGCAAAAAGAGTCTGACCACCTTCTGCTTTTATCCTAAGAACTTGCCTAAGGCTAAATATAAAAGTGACAGGTTAATTTTTCTGGTGAAGAAAATTTCAGAACTCCATAATGTTGAGTCTGTGGCATGTTTTTTGTTTTTTGTTTTTTGTTTTTTGTTTTTTGTTTTATTGATAATGCTTCTTTGGATCTACAAAGAAAGAGAACAATTTGGATAGAAAGAAAACAAAATATACAGTTTGGCAAAAAAAAGGAGCATTCGGAATGTTACAGCCAAGGCATACACTGGAAGAGAGGCTACAATTATTAAGGAGTTAAACACCATTAAGAGGAGGCCTAATCGGCACTGGAACAGGGTGAGACCACCCAGCTGAGCTTACAGATTCTGAAAAGGACTAAGAGGTTTTTCTGCTCCTGGAAGGCAAGGGCAAACAAAGGCAGCTGCTAATGTGGCTCACTGGGGCAGGATCCATCCCGAGTTGATAGCCAAGCTTTGCAGGTTTCTCAATATGGTGCTGTCTCAGATGCATGAAGGAATCAAGATTGAAGGGGTCATGAATTCTTCTTCAACGCTTCAGAGAGCTATTGAGGCCACGAAAGTTGTGGGGGAGGAGTCCCTGCATGAAGGCTTTGAGGAGGCAAGAGGCTCTGAGAAGTGTTGCACAAAGCTGCGAAAGTGAAGGTTGGATTGCATGCCGCAAAGATGCCAAAGTTTTGGTGATTCCGTAGCCATGGGATCCCTGCTAAGGAAAACTGCATACAGTGGGTGGGATTAGTCCAGGAGAGAGGTGTATATTACAGGCAGCCAAGTTGAGGAGCAGAGACAACTATAAGCCCCTTGACATCAGATGTGGAACTACAGGATTTTGTGCTTGCCCTGTTGAATTCTGTTATTACTTTGTTATAGTATTCCCATTTGGAAGGGTAGTGTGTATTCTGGGGCAATTATACATTAAAGGTAAGTAATTTGTGTTTTGATTTTATAAGGGTTACAATCAAGAGATTGCCTTGAGTCTCCGAGGAGCCTTTGGACTTTTAAACAGTATTGAGGTGGCGGAAGACAATGGGGGAGTTCTGAAATGATATTAAATACATTTTGTGTTACAGTGTCATCATGAGCTTCTGGAGGCCAGGGAGCGGAATGTGGTGGTTTAAATGAAAAAGTGTCCCCCATTAACAAAGGAATTTGAACACTTGGTTCCCCAGTTGGTAGCATTGTTGGGGGAGATTTAGGCATGGTCTTGTTGGAGGAAGTCCGTCGGGGGGGGGGGGGGGGGACACGGACGGACAAGATTTGAGAGTATAGAGCCCCATTTCATGCTGTGATTGAGACGCGATAACTCTGCTTCCATTCCTGCGGCCATGCCTTTCCATGTGATGGACTCTCATACTCCTGGAACCATATGCCAAAATAAATGCTTCCTTCTATAAGTTGCCTTGGTATTTTTTATCACAACAATAAAAGGCAACTAGTACATATGGCCTCCCCCATGCCTTTGAGGACCAAAATTTCATACTTCT
Organism: Onychomys torridus; assembly: GCF_903995425.1. Taxonomy (NCBI): domain Eukaryota; kingdom Metazoa; phylum Chordata; class Mammalia; order Rodentia; family Cricetidae; genus Onychomys; species Onychomys torridus. The sequence goes on along the minus strand of NC_050457.1, from coordinate 43,984,742 downwards.
TAGAGACATACAAATGAATTACCTTTCCTAATCTTCCTCTTCTACACACATTTTTATTCCAAATTACATGCGCCTTTGGAATTTTATATGATGAACTCACATAGTTTCAGTAACAACTGACAGAAAACAAACCAAGACACATGTGAATTCTGGTAGGTGGACTGAGTCCAACGCAATCTCAGCACTGTTATTCCCTAAACAGGAGCTCCTGTGGTGTAATAGTTAATGATAACTTTGCAAATTGCTGAGATATGTGAGAATATACCAACCAGTATCTGTTTATACTAGAAGGGTGATAAAACCGATACCTTGTGAATTTTTTAATGTCTTAAGTGTTATCTGCCCATTCTTTTGCTACCACAATGTACCTTATACTAGGAAACATAAATAGAAATTTATCTCACACAGTTCTGGATGCCAGAGAGCCTAAGATCTCTTTGACAACTAATTCAGTGCTTTGCATTCCAGTGAAGCAAACTGCAACCTAATTTAAGAATATATTCCTATAACAAATAGCTGAATGGCAGCCAATTTTAGAAGTTATACTTCATCCAGTCATAGGCTGACCAGGCCATTTTCCTATGACTCAAATAACTCGTGATACCATGCACCCAAAAGACAAATGCTGAGCTGTGATTAATCAAGGGATTTCTTTTTGTTTTTCTTAATGTCTGCCCATGTTAATGAGAAAAGCTCTCTGAACTACTAGTGACTTGGGATGCTGCCTCATGAATAAATATTTCTCTGTTTAAATAAACTGCTGGGTTTAATGTTTACCTTTTTTCTTATAACAGGTTTCTTATACAGGCTTGTTTACCCTCTTTATATCCTCTTTATATGGCAGAAAGCTATGTTACAGCTTTTATACTGGCAACAATCCCATTTCATAGAGAGACTCCACCCTCATGACTTAATCACTTTCTAAAAAGCCACACCCCCGCATATTATTACATTTGTGATTAGGAATCAAGTTATAAAGTGAAGAAATGTAGGGAGTACATTTTAACAGCATAGCTGATATTTCATCTTTCCTCACACCCTGGAAAATATCAGGCAGGATTCAAACCCTACTTTATGATATTAATTGTTGCTAGCCTTGCATCTCCCACGTCCTGAGACGTCTTTGGATTTGACCCTAGTTCTCCAGTCTGACTAAACCTACTTCCAGGTTTCTGTTTCTCTTTCATTCAAATTGATTATTGTGAATACCTCCCAAGTAAGCTTCTCTCTTAAATGTAAGCATTCTTACAACTTCCATTTCAAATGCATACCCAGTGTTTTTACAACCTTTCCTAAAATAGTTCAAGAAGTCTTCACGTGTACCATGATGGACCCAAGAGGCAGAAAAAGCCTATGACCAAGGTGGTGGCTCAGTGTCTCAAAGAACACAAGGATAAACTGGTTGCTGATCTTTATCTTCCAAGATGAAGATATTTATTAGAAAATATTAGCTGCGGAGGCTGGAGAGATGGCTCAGAAGTTAAGAAAACTTGTTACTCTTCCAGAGGACCTAGGCTTGGTTCCCATTGCCCACATGGCAGCTTACATTTATCTGTAACTCCATTTCCAGGGAATCTTGTATCTGCTTCTGGCCTCCACAGGTACCAGGCATACACAAAGCACACTTACATACATGTAGGTAAAACATTCATACACATAAAATAAAAATGAAATCTTTTTTTCAAAAAAGAATAAATATAACTGTAAAATTACCAGATTGTAGCCCAATCTAGCAATCTCATAAATATATTATCCTGCTTCTGATTCTGAGGTAGTAGACAGATACCTGTTTCTGTCAGGGCTGCTCACCCCCTTCTCCCCCACTTCTTGAGGAAAAGCTTCCACGGAAGCTTTGTTTCAGTCTTCCTACTATTTGCTTCAGATTTATTTCCAATATCACTGAGTCAGAAGTTCCTGTCAGCAACACAAGGTAAAGTTCAACATCCAGTTATAGCCAGAATTTACAAAGCAGGAAGCTTTAAAAACCCATCTAATCCTAAGGACTCAGAGATACTGCTTGACATTTGAAATGGAAATTTTTTTTTTATATTTTAACTATTATAACAACTGCAACCCAAATCACTTGTATATTCAGTTGTGACATATCTTAACATATTAATGATTAGCAGATTGTACAGTTTGGAAAGAGACGTCAGGATAGTTTTTCTACCGTCTCAGTTTCTATAATTTAAACCTAGAAAACAAATCATTCAAAGTTTCTATACTTTAAACCTAGAAAATAAATCATTTGTATTCCCTGTTTTATCCCTTTGCTCTCTGAGTATTCACTCGTTTAATTAAAATTGTGTATATAATACTTCAATTCTCTGGCCAGCATACATACTGCCTGTGATGGTTAATACTGATGATCAACTTGGTAGGCTTGAGAATCACTCAGTGTACCAGCCTCTGGGCAAGCTATTGAGGGCTTCCTTGACTGTTTTGGGTTTTTGGGTTTTTTTATTTTTATTATTTTTTTATTTTTAATTTTTTGGTTTTTTAAGACAGGGTTTCTCTGTGTAGCTTTGCACCTTTCCTGGAACTCACTTGGTAGCCCAGGCTGGCCTCAAACTCACAGAGATCCGCCTGCCTCTGCCTCCCGAGTGCTGGGATTAAAGGCGTGCGCCACCACCGCCCAGCGTCTGACTGGGTTTATTAAGGGGGAAAGACCTACACTAAATGTAGATGACATCATTACCCGGGGTTGGGTCCTAGACTGCAAATATAAATAAAGAGGAGAAAGCTTAGCTAAGCACGTGCATTCAGAGCACTTTTCTTGCAGACTGCAGAGACCATGTGACCAGCTGCCATAAACTTTCCTGCCATGATGACCTTTACCTGCAAACTGTGAGCCAAAATAAACCCTCTCTCCCTTAAGTGGCTTTAAAAAAAATATTTTATTTTTATTTATTTGTTTATGTAGTAGGGGTGAGGGGGTGTTTTTCTGACATGTGTGTCTGTGTACCATGTGCATGCAGTACCCAAGGAGGCCAGGAGAGGGTGTCAGATCATCTGGGATTGGAGTTGTGAGCTGCCATGTGAGTGCTGGGACTTGAACCTGGGTCCTTTGGAAGAACAATCATTGAGCCATTTCTCCAGCCACTATGCCCTTTACAGTTGCTCTGCTCTGCTCTCACACCTTTAGGACCAGCTCTCCCACCCTGCCTAGGGGAGGGGCGGAACCAGCTCTCCTGAGTGGAGTGCCACAGGCAGTGAGGGACAGGGCAGGCTCTGCCCCCTTCCACCTCTCACCTACTACAGGTGGGAGAGCTGGCCCAGAGGGCAGGAGAGAAAGCTCCACCCCTTGCCAGGTACAGCACCTGGGAAAGCAGGCTCCACACCTCACCAGGACAGCACAGTAGAGCTGGCCCTGGTGGCATGGACACAGGTGAGTCAGCTCTGAGGGCATGAGAGCTAGAGAGCTGGTCCTGCCTCACTGCTGGGCAGTGTGGGAGAGCTGGCCCTGCTGGCTGTAGCACTCCACTCTGGTAGAGCCTGCCTCACCCCTTGCCAGCTGCCCCAGGCAAGAGAGCTGGTCCCACCCCTCACCTGTGCAAAACAGAAAAGCTGACCTTGGTGGCATTGGTGCAGGCGATCAGGCGGGCTGACCAACTCAACTACCACTCAGTGTAGACAAATTTCTAAAATGGTCTTATTTAAAAAACAAAAACAAAAACAAAAAAATCAGGGAGCCAAATATAGGGGTGAAAGCCTTAGATCAGGGAAATAGGGAAAGCCACCAGCCAACCTTACCTCACCAACTGTGCAGCTTCCAAATGCGAGTTACTTCCTGTCTATCTATGCCTTCATTGCCTTGCTGTTCTGCCCTCTCTTAGCCCAGCCACCTCACTTTCTCTTCCTATACAGCCTAGGCCCAGATCCAGGGCTTTGAGTTGGCCACCCCCACATCTACCCCATCCATGAGCTGCTGGAGTGCATGAAGGGGCAGGTCCTGCAGATCTAAAGCTGCAGGATCTCCAGGACACAGGGCAACAACAGGTGATCCCAGAGGAGTCCTGGTGAGGATCCAGTATTGATGGTGTAGCAGAAGCCAGAGGCCTGGAACCAGACCAGTGACTCATTGAAGCGAACATTTGCAAGAAAAACTGCTTGGGCAAAAGGGTATCTGTGTGACACACGGTGACACACAGTGACACACTATGAGATTTTTTTAAAAATCTTTTTCTTTTATTGTTTTGTTTTCTTTGGGGGGTGGTGCAAGGGCAGAGGGTAGACATGTAGAGACGGAGATGAGTGGGATTGTGGTGCATGATGTGAAATTCACAAACAATAAAAAGTTAAAAACATGATTGTGCACTCTATCATTTCAGAGGCTTATTTCAATTTGACTGCTGTTTATTTGACATTTATACATAGCAGCATGAGGCACTGATATAGTACTGGTCAACTATTGAAGGAAATGTTTTCTGCTCCTTGCTTCAAGTTTCTCAGATTCTTTAGTTAAAGCATGCACTGAAAGTCTAGGGCAAGCTGTAGTGTGATCAAAATTTTCTTGATATTGTATAGCCCAATACAAAGACAGTAATAATAAGCCACTGGATGTAAACCAATGGTTGCAACAATGACCAGATTTGTTATTCTCATTAGTTCCATTCACAACAGGACAATGTCCTTCAAATGAAAGAATGTGATATATTTGTACTACAAATTATCTTATATGTTGGGGTTCTATATGAATTTATTTAAAAGGATCACTCTTACTTCACATATTTTTTAACACAGTGGCTTTAACTAAATCAGCCTTTCTGTTTCTTGCTCATAACAGAGACCTTATGACATGGAATCTTTGCTAATGACTTTTTCCTCTATCAACTGAGCAAGCTCCTGCTCGTCTTTGAGGCTCAACATCACATATCATGAACCTTGACAACATGCACCGGAGTCCACTTCCAAATTTCTTTGTCTTTCACTCCATGCTTTCAGGGCCTTTTGTCTCCTGGATTATGATCTGTTCAAGAATGTCATTGTTGATTTTTATATTCATTGTGTCATGGGGTTAATGCTAAGTTCAGAGCAGATGCTCAACATATTTTGGTTTTATTAATTTGAGTTGCTCTTTTCTCTATCCTAACACAAGCCATGAGCCTTAATCTGTGCCTCTCAGGTCACCTCTTTAGATGGAGCATCTCTTCCCTAATCATGATGGGAAAGTACTAATTATTCCCATGTACATTCTCTTTCTTCTGCTGACCACCATGCTCTTGGCCTTTTGTCTGGATCCTCTAACTGCCTTTTCTCCACAGATATCCTGCCATTAGAGAACATGGATTCAATAGTCATTCAATGAGCTAGGTATTATTTTATACTTCTTTATTTTCTTACAAAGTCTTCTGTGCTTTTTTTTTTCATTATTATTTCCTACTCTCATTTGGAAAAAAAAATAATAACTAACCTACTCTTTTTCACAAGGAAGAAAGTAAAACCAAAGGCGAATGTTGGCAATCACTTCCTACTGATTATGTTCCAGAACAACTATTAATGCCTGCAGCAATACATTTCAAAAACTGCTGCCAAGATATTATAACATCCCTTATTTATTTCCATATCCTGTTCCATGTGTATTATCATAGTGGCCCAGTATAGTACAGATCAGAATCACTTATAAATATCTAGCTCCTGAGACCCTATTTTGCCACATGAAAAAGTAAAAATATTAAAGTGTGTGTGTGTATGTGGGGGACATGCCCTCACCTTTTCCCCCAGGGTACTCTTGAGGAGTGAAGGATAAGAGATTTAGCCAAAAACATAGAGGGGAGAGAGACAGATAGAAACACAGGATAGCCTCAGGAGGGCCTGGATCCTAATGTGCTGTGGATATCACTCTGTATAAATAAAATGCTGTTTGGCCAGTGGCCAGGCAGGAAGGATAGGTGGGACAAGAGAGAAGAGAATTCTGGGAGGTGGAAGGCTGGGGGAGAGACACTGTCAGCCACTGCCATGAGAAGCAACATGTAAAGACACCGGTAAGCCACAAGCCATGTGGCAAAGTATAGACTAACAGAAATGGGTTAATTTAAGATAGAAGAAGTAGATAACAAGAAGCCTGCCACGGCCATACACTTTGTAAGCAATATAAGTTTCTGCGTGTTTACTTGGTTGGTTCTGAGCGTCTATGGGCCTGGCGGGTGAGAGAGATTTGTCCTGACTGTGGGCCACGCAGGAAAACTCTAACTACACTAATGCACCAGCCCCTTCTGTCTCTTCTATAGGGCTTTTAAAAGGAATGCCAAGGGGTGGAGCAAAAGACCTCCCCCTAGCACAGCCAAGTGCAGACCCTTCCAAACACCTGGTAACCACATATGTGGGTGTCCATCCCCTTATGCACCCCTGCTGTGTAAAGCAAGCTCAGATCTTGCTAGGAAACCTCTGTGGGCTCCCACATGTATAGAAATGATTAGGATAAACATAACAGGCAGGATTCAAATTCTATTATGTAATTTATAGAATACCTCTGTGTTTTAGAAGTTCTTGCCACCAAGCTTGCTGATCTGAGTCCACTCCCACATGGTAAAAGGAGAAAATCAACTCCAGCAAGTTGTCTTCTGACTGCCACACATTCACTGTGGTGTGTACACACACACACACACACACACACACACACACACACACACACACACAATTTTCAAAAACAATCATAAAAAGATATTTGCAGTCCCATGTTTATTATAGTATTAGATAGCAGTCAAGCTATAAGAACACCCTAAATATCCATCTCTGTATGGGTGGATAAATAAAACATGGTGATGCATAATAGTTAAGTTAGATACTTTTCTACCTTAGAAAATGATACCCTGCCATGTGTGACAGTGTGAGTGAACCTTGAGGCTAAGCTGTATGAAATAGGACAGCTCTAGAAGGTGAGAAACAAAGAATGACCCCCTGTGTCACACAAAGGAACACCAGAACAGAGTGAAGGTAGCCCAGCACAGCCATTTCTTTTGCAAAAAAAAAAATGAGGAACAACCAGAACGAGATTGACAAGGTCAGGGAGCTCACTTGTTCTTTCCAACACAGGCGATGGCTGCTTTTTTCCTCATAGGCTGGAGTCCAACCTCACGGCATTTTGTGATTGGTTAGTTTGAAAAGAATTGCTGCAAAGGAAATGAAGGGAAGTGGGAGAGGCTCAGCAGCTCCAGGCCATCGGGTTCCAGGAAGCGGGGGGAGGGAGGGTAAGGCCTTCGTGGAAACCAAAGTTTTACAAGGGGGGGGGGGGATTTATAATTATTGGCCCTTGGTGAGTTAGCTAGCATGGATAGAAAAAAAAAATATTCCTCAAAGAAGGACAAATGCTTATGATTCCCCTTATATTAGGTTCCAAAATGGTCAGATTCTGAGAAATGCAGCAAATAATGTTTTCCAGGAGTGTGATGGAAGGGAATTGAGGAACCGTAACAGGCCTACAGACCTTAGTGGGAGCCCAGACCTTAGCACAACTGACTCCATCAAGAAAGTACCATTCAGGTCATAAAACTCGGCACGTAGACAACACCACCTGCCAAAATGAAAGCAAAGACCTAATCCTTCAAAGTCCACAGTTCTGGAAAAGTCTTTAATTGTACTAACTTTGCCTTTTTGCTTCTGTAGTTCCATTCTGATTAACTATTCTTGTTAACTGAAGTATGGCAACCCAGAACATGGGTTTTGTCTTTAAAAGCTCACCCTGAGAAAGGCTCAGGGCTACACTGGGATCCCAAACACCTAATGTACTCGCTAGATAGCTAATAAAGACTTTCTATTGGCTTAAACCCATGTCCGTGGTGACTACCCTACAACAGAACTGCTATTCAAAGAGTATGCCTTTTAGGTATACAAAATAAGTCCTAGAGATGTGGTTGGCTTTGGATACCACCTCCTGTTTCCCTTGTAACACTAGAAAGGTAAACACCACAAATGCACCGTCTTAGGATCTAAAATGCTGTCTGAAAAGATTGAGATATCAGGCCTCAATTGAGAGGGCCATTAAGAGAAATGACTTCCTGGTCGAAGGAATGGATTCTATTTCCAGCCCTAGCTTGAGATACGACATTCTGATCTACTCCAAAAGTGAGATCATTATATACTGTTGTCTTCTTCTTTAAGAGTTAATACAGCTAGGCTTGTAAAACCGCCTGGCCAGAAGATGGGAGAAATAATCACCCCTTAATGAGATGATGTGCTTAGCTCTCCCAGAAGCCGCTCCTCAGCTGCAGCTGCTTACACTGCTTACAGAGTGTTCATCTGGCGCCGGCTGCTTAGCCTGCTTGCTTTTCTTAGTTCTAAATAAACAGAAACAACAACAACAAAGTAGCTCACTTTTCCTTCTATCTTCTTCTTTCAGATACCAGCCCAAAGCCTAAACGTGACTTCTTGTCCCACTCAGGACTTTCTCATGCTTGCTCTGAAGCTTCTCTTCCTCTCCATCATGCAGCTGCTTGTGGACTTCCATTGCTGAGCAGGATGGTTCTTTTTTTAAAGCCCAATGCAAAAGGCATGACTTCCTTCTCTTCATTTCGCTCGACCCACCAGCTGCCAAGATTTACAGCTTGCCTGTTATATTGTTTTTATTCAAACTCTAATGAAATGATCCTTTTGGTCTGTTTTTAAATTATTTTATCAATGAGAGTAAGAACCCAAAAGGCAACTTGGATTTCTTCACTAAGAAGGTAGGTATTGTGTGTGTTTCCTGGCCACAGTAATGAAAACACGATTTGGTTATCAACTTTTACCTGCTTTATTCTTAACCTGGTAACCCAGGGATAATTTCAGGAGGTTAGCCATGCTCCATATTTCACATTAATCTTTCCTTTGTCCATCAGTGCATGGGAAGGAACAACAGGATAAGCTTTGTTATGCTTTGGATCTTACGTATCCCTCAAAGGCCGTGTGTTGGAAATTTGGCCACTAGCCTGCCTCGTTACCAGGAATGTTACTGGATGTAGGTCTGGCATTCGGAAAGAAGAGGTGATAAGAGGGAAACAAGTTCTACCGAGGAGCTGGAATGTATGGATGGGGTTACCATTTCCTTCCTGCCCTGACTCCCCGCCCCCAGAGTCTTGGGGAACTCAGATAAATGGCAGGGTTAAGAGGGGGGGAGAAGAAAGAGATCCAGGTACCTGTGTATTGGATGGAGGTGTTCATCCAGCAGATGTGTAACCCTTTTTTATTTCTCTTCTCTGGTCATATAATGGTTTCAATATGATGAGTCACCCAAAACAGATTATGCACTAACAGGTTTGCCCTCAGCTGCAATGCTATTTTGAGAAGGTCTAGAAACATTAGGAGATGGGACAGAGCTCGCTGGAAGAAGTAGGTCATATTCTTGGGATTTGCATCATGACTCAGATCTCTCCCTGTCTTTCTCTCTGCTTCCTGTCTTCCATGATGTGAGCAGGCCCCACACCTCGCTGAAGAGCTACAGGTGCCCGCCCAGTGGCTCATGAGAGAGGAAGAATCAGGTTCCTCCAGGGAAGAGCTCCCTCACAGGTTTTTCAATTTCAGTTGGTAATCCCCAGACACAAGTACATACAAGCAACATTAGACAGATTCACGGGTTGAATATGCGTGTGTGTGTGTGTGTGTGTGTGTGTGTGTGTGTGTGTGTGTGTGTGTAACAATAGTAATTAAAGAGGAGAGCATAAATTTCGGAGGGAGGTGTCAGACACGGAAAGAATAGGAGGACTGGTAGCAAGAGTGATGAAGAGGCATTGCTTATTATGTGTGAAATACACTTGTCTAATAAAAAAAATTACCAAATAGTCCAAAAAAATTAAGTGAAGAAGCCAATCGCAAATAGTCATATATAATATTAATTTTTTTGTAATTTATGAGTACAGGTCGTTTCTATTACCACAGAGATTGTATTAGACAGTGCTTGTCTGTCTAGCAGGAATGTAAAGGCTGAGTAGCCTTTAGACCAGTGGTTCTCAACCCGAGGGTTGCGACCCCTTTGGGGCCAAATGATCTTTTCATAGGAGTCACCTAAGACCATCAGAAAACACAGATGTTTACATTATGACTCACAGCAGTAGGAAAATTACAGTTATAAAGTAGTAGTGAAAATAATTTTGTGGTTGGGGGTCCCCACAACATGAGGAACTATATTAAAGGGTCGCAGCATTAGGAAGGTTGAGAACCACTGGCTTAGACATTAGTAGTTTCTGGCCAATCCTCTTAAGAATTGGCAGAAAGGATTAGAAGTTGGACTATTAGATGAGAATCTAACACTGGAGTATTTGGGGAGTTATGGAGAACTGAACCCAGGACCTGTATGTACTAGGCGAGTACTCTATGACTGAACTAAGTCCCCAGTCTAGCCCTAAGTGACAGTCTAGGATGTAAGTCTTTACTTATAGAGATAGATCTGTAGAGTTCAAAATAAACCAGGGAAAAGAGCTTACTTACTTTTCACTGTGGTGACGAGCAGTTACATTTAATGGCTTACGACAATTAGTGTTCTTGGGGTTCTGTCAGGAATCCGGCAAGGGTGTACTAAGTTGAAAGAACAATTCAGAGCCTTTTCTTTGAGCAGACACCAAAAGCCTACTGACACCAGGGGAGGGAATGGCTCACAGGCATCTGAGTGGCCTGGGATGGAAGGCAGGGTTTGATAAGGTAAAGGGTCAACAGGGAAACTGACACACCTGCTCAAGTGTACAGTCACGTGCCCCAGGCCACATAAAGAAGGACAAAATCCAGGAGGGAACTAGAGGGATAACGATCACTAATCAAGATCAAAATGTAAAGGAAATATGGAATAAAGTCAGAGATTCCCTTTTGGGGTTTAAGACATTTTCTGGTGCACCATGATGTTGTACTGTGTTCCGCTCGTGGCAGAATTTAGAGTGAAGTTGAACGGTTAAGGGCGAGACAGACATTCAGTGTCTTTACTTAGTGTGAGAGTGGGATCCAGAGATTAGCGGGGCGGGCGTGGGGGTGAGGAGCAGCATTACGGAAGCCCGCCCCGAGAAGAGGAACCGCAAAATAATAGTTAAGTTTGCAGTGAAACGGAAAATCCGAGGTTCTGGTAGACACAAGAGCAAGAGCCCACCCCCCACCCCCCCGGGGCGGGGGAGTGTGCAGTGAAAAGCTGCGGGCAGTCCTTAGGAAAGCCTGGGAAAGAAGCTGAGGGTAGAAAGATAAGGGTGTGGATGCAGATTTAAGACTGCGATGGCGATTCCATCCCCAAGGGAGAGCAGCTGGAAATGACAGGCCTGGAACCCCTTAACAGAGCAGGGAGAGTAAATTGCGTCTGTCTGAGCTGATTATGTTACTGGAGGCAGTAAAGGCAAAGGAGAGTGCTTTCTGGATGAAGAAAGGGAAGGCTATCTAGTCAGGCTGCTCTCTGACACTATACTTTATGATATATTCAGTTTCTTGCTGCGCTGATGGCGGAAAAAATAGAAACTTCTGAGACGTGTGCCTGGCCCAAGTATGCTAAAAGGATTTCTGATCTCCAAAACTGACATGAAAATTACACAATAGGGAAGTTTTGTAGATCAAATGATGGATTTTTCTCATTGTCAGAAATGTTTGGGGGTGTTCACTTTATGATATGTTAGTGAGCAATTCTTCCTTATTTTCCCTTTTACGTATTTCCCTGCTCATGCCTACCTTCTCTTCCACACATACTGACATGCTAGTCTTGAGTCTTCTTACCTGCTCACCAGCCTCGCTCTCTCTACCTTACACCTCCAAATCCCCCCTGCTTACTGCCTGTGTGTCTGCCACATTAAGATAAGAGCCATTCCAGATCTCTCCAGGGTCTGTATCTGTCCTCTCCCTGACAGAGGAAGTGTTCCACAATGTCTCCACTGCCAACTTTTCAAAGTTTGTTGTTTCTTTTTCATTCAGGACCCCATTTAAATAAATTCCTCTGTGTGTGTGTGTGTGTGTGTGTGTGTGTGTGTGTGTGTGTGAGTGTGAGAGAGAGAGAGAGAGAGAGAGAGAGAGAGGGAGAGGGAGGGAGGGAGCATTTTCTAAAAATTAATCAATACCCATTTACCACATGTCTGTTCTGTGCTTGACAAATTTTAAGTGTAGCCGCAGAGAAATTGCTCTTGAGTGAAATAGCTCTGACCGCTGAGATATCTGAGGAATTTTATGTGAGAATACATCAGAGCCACAGCCTCTGAATTTGTGATTTATATAACTTAGACATTTAGTAAAAATACAATCATGTAACTTGTCTCTTGTGTCTGGATTCTGTCGCACAGAATAATACATTTTGTTGAGGGTCATTTTCTAGCATGTAGACCAGCATTATTGCTTCTAATGCCTGAGTGATGTTCTATTGTATGCTTAAGCCGGATTTTATTAATCAGTTCAAAAGCAGTCAGGTTATTTCTGATTTTTGTTCATTATAAATAATGCAACAGGTCCAGATTGACGGAGCCGAGTAACCACTAGCTTTCTAATTGAACTTAAGACCTGCTCAGCATAAGGGAAACCTAGCAAACTACCCAGGGATAGTTAATCCATGGATCTTAGAATGCCTGTAACTGCCACTAAACCAGCATAATCCTTAATTTTAGTCTAAATATCTGTCCTTATACCCATAGATAAGTATAATCCTCATTCTTCATCAAGGAAACTTCTCTTTACAACAGACCAAGACCATTACAGAAACGAAGTTGTGGAGCCCAGTTCCAACTGATGCATCAACACAACTCTTGTGCGTGAAGCTCAGGGATCATCATCAAATAGGGGGTGGAAATATTGTAAGAGCCAGAAACAGGGAGTCTGTGCGAGACTGTGTCTCCTAGGAATGTCAGAAGCTACACCCATGAAGTCTTACCAACATGACGTCCTAAACATGACCTGGACAAGGACAACACCATGGTAATGTGGATGCAGGAAAGCCTCCGAGGCCTCACCCTACACAGAAAAACTACTGTCAACTTTGGAACACTGAGAGTGAGACAAACAGTCTTCCCCTGGGAAGAGCACACCAACTGGTTATCCAACACCAAACGGTCGGCCCGGAAAACCTTCACATCCAAGTAACCGAACAGACCGAGCAGATTGGGTTATGTATTCAGAAGTATACATACAACAACAACAACAATTCCTGAAAATGGAGGCCATAAGAAAGCAAAGAGAGGTATATGGAGGGTTTGGAGGGGAGAAAGGGAAGGGAGAAATGATGTGATTATATTATAATCTCAAAATAAATAAGTAATTAAAATAACAAAAATATATGTATGAATGTTTTGCTTACATATATGTATGTGCACTGTATACATGCCTGGTGTCTACATATATGTATGAGCACTGTATACATGCCTGGTGCTTGTGGAGGCTTGAAGAGGATACTGGATTCCCTGGAACTGGAAATACAGATGATTGTGAAGCACCATGTGGGTGCTGGAAACCGAATCTCAGTCCTCCACAATAGCAGAAAGTGCTCTTAATGGCTGACCTACTTAAACAGTATTTACATATGGAAGTAAACAGATAAAACATAGGTGTAATCAAAGAATCTATCAAATATTTGACTATTTAATCAAGAAAATTCAAATATCAAATGATTCAAATATCAATCAAAGGTGATTAAAAAATTAAGAACCAGTTCTCCTACAGCAAACTCCATGGCTAGAAAATGGATCATCTGATTATGTGCTCTGCCTTTTAAAAAATACCTTATCATATACATATATATGGGTGTTTTTCCTGCATGTTTGTACATGCACCATGTGAGTGCCTATAGATAGGATTTTTGCAATATATTCCTGGAATTTTTGCTTTATATCTAGTCTTGTACTTTCTTATCACAAAGTTTAGTGTTTACTTTGGAAAGGTCTGAAAAATATAGCCATACTTATTGCTAGAGGGAAAAAGTGGTTTTGCATGCTATCTGAGAGTCTTGGTGTTCAGCAAATTTGAAAGAGTGCTGATGTCTGGACTCCATGCTCCTTAAGTAGTTTAAATTTAACCAGAGATGACTAGCTCAGCTCATTAGGGCCAGAGGAAATGCAGCATGGTCCTCAGGGACTGAGAGACGTGGCATGGGAGAAGGAAAGGAAGTGAAAATGGCATCAGTAGATGTTGATATTTTCAAGTTTGTGTAAACTGCACTAAGTAAATGTAATGACAATTATGAGGTTCCTACATTGGTCCATACCACCAAGTAAGGAAAGAAAACATGAAGGAAAAAAGAAAAAGGCTAACTAGTGGCTGGAAATACTCTGCATTAAACCTTAATGCCATTTATGGAAGTCAACAGATAAAACATAGGTGTAACCAAAGAATCTATCAAATATTTGACTATCTATTGTATCAAGGAACTCTTCTTTGATTCAAATATCAATCAAAGGTGACTAATAGATCATGAGCAAGTTCTACAGCAAACTCCATGGCTAGAAAATGCATCACCTGATTATGTGCACCCTATTATATCTTCTGGAAGGCTCATAAGTGGAGAATAGTAGAACTCAAGCTGACTTTTTAGTAGAAGGAACCTAGATACCCACAATTTTCCTTTGTCTTTGGGCTACATAGCCAGGCATATTTTTAAGGGTCTTGGAAAATAGGCAATTATACATTTTTAAGGAGACCAAAATTGCTAAGTCAAATGTTTATTATTTTTTAAAAGTTATTCTCTGATCAACTCTTTATATGATTTTAGGTTTTATTGGGTTCTAAACTACTGATGATTCAGAAGGCATCTAGTGTAACCCTGTTCTTTTTGTCTAGTATTAGCTCTGTATCAGCCATCAAAATGTTTCCTTCTGAACTTTTCCTCAGACATGATCTCTCTCATTCCTACCTTCTACACCTGACCCTTTCAACAACTGTTGTGACCACCTTCTCTCACTGCAACTTCTGGTTTATAGTTAACAACCTGTTAGCATGTCAGAACACTGAACAACTGTGTAGTCTCACAAGCCACACTATAACTCCTTGTCATCTAGAACGCTAGGAAGGTTTCCTGTCTAGTGGTTGACTAAACCTTGGGACTTTCAGACATTTGACAGCTGGGAAGATTGTGACAAATGATGTCCTATTAGGGCAGAATGACCCACTGTCTTATCAGATCACCGATCTCAGGAGAATGCTTTTTCCTGTTCTCTGACGCCATCACTGTCTGCTTCACTGGTTTATATTCTTTCCTTGTTCTTCATAGTACTTCCGTATTTGTTTTCTAGATTTCCACTAAGCTCAGTCCCAGGTTTTTCTTTAAATATAATCTTCACTTCACCTCCCTATGTTGTTTTGCTGACTTAAGTTCCTCTTAACACTTCACTTCTGTCTCTGTCGTGACCCATTCCAGATGATGCATTATACTACGAGAGTGTTAATGTTTTGTCATTTTCTGTAGCTAAGCTATTTTTAATAGCTACAGATTCACGTGTGTTTGGAAGAAACATCAGAAAAAAAATCTCATCACATTTATTCCCATGCAAAGAGGGAATAAAATCTTGCAAAACTGTATTACTATATCTCAACAAGGAAATTAACACTGATATTATCCAGGGATATTTGGCAGATTTTTACGAACTTCACGTGACATTGGTTTGCATGTTGTATTTAGTTCTTTGAAACTTGATCAAGTAGTCTCATGCCTATTACCACAGTCAAAAAGGACAGGAAAGTCATAGCACCTGCTGTTCTTCTGTTTCCATACTCACTTGCTTCTCTCCTCCCACACTCCTCTATCCGTAACTCTGATAACCATTAAAATGTTCTTGTTCTGTCACTTTAAGAACAATAAGTGGGCTTATGTAGGCTATAATTTCCAGGCTTTGTAGTTTGTCTCTTACATTCCCTTGAGATTCATCCAAGCCATTGTAAGCATCATGCTAAACCCATGGCATGAAGAAAAAGGACGAAACTGTTAGGTGTGTTTGTGGGCACAAGAAGAACTGGTTAGGGACCTGAAGAGGCATTGCTCACTCCAGTGGGGGTAAAGACCTTAATTGACAGAGAACCCATCTCCTCAGTTGTACTCTTTTGAGAACAGTTTCAGCCATGGAATGTCATAAGAAAAGATATAACCCCATAGATTATGTCTGAAGTTGACCAGCAGTGAATCACCATTCATTCATTCTTACATGATGTTACTATATATTGGGCAATACACTGACACCTTACAAAGACCTGCTACTTTAACCCCCACAGCAACTCAATGAGTAAATAGTTATCTTAACTACCATTCTATTAATGACGAACTTAAGGCCTAGAAATTTTAATTCACTTTAGGGTTGGCATACAGTAAAAGAGCAGAGATAGTACTTGGACTTGGGTTCATATAAATTGATGCCCCTATTGGTCCACTAGGATGATGTGAAAGGTCAACAGTCATTAAATATTGAAATAAAGGGTCAGAGGACTATTAACAGCCATGACTGACTTGGGTTAATGGGTCATCTGTTATAGATGTAACCTCTATGTGTCCTGCCGGTTCTCCTCCACTCTTGTCCTTTACTTGACTTTCTTTCATTCTTCCAAGGCACTAAGCTCTTTCCCAGCTCCAGGCCTCTTGCACGTTATCTTCTGCATCTTGTACATTTTTCCATTCCGTGCCAATCATGGATCTCTGCCTCTCAGCTCCAACGTAACCTCCTGGCCGACTTGTGCAAGCATATCTGTGCCCTCTAAATGTTTTACTTGGTCAGCAGAAACGATATTAAACTTTGATTGTAGAGGGAATTAAGGAGACACTACAGGAGGCAAAAGGTCTTTCCTGGTTTGAGCGCCCTTTTCTTGGCAGTCTCCTGAAGCATAAGTGGCAAGCTGGTACCAGGCTCCTGCCATGTTATCTGGGCCAGGAATTGTTATAAAGCACAGCTGCCAGCTTGATCTCACAGTCACCCAAGAAGTTTAATACTAGAGAGCCTGATGTGAAATACTTCTCCATGAACAGATTTTCGGGAAGCCTTAGAGCAATGGTTCTTAACCTGTCTGGTCATCAAACAACCCTTTCATAGAAATTGTACGTTAGCTACCCTACATATCAGATATTTACATGATGATTCATAACAGTAGCAAAGTTACAGTTATAAAGTAGCAACAAAGTAATTTTATGGTTGGGGGGGCACCATAATATAAGGAACTGTGTTAAAGGGTTGCAGCATTAGGAAGATTGAGAACCCCTGCCTTAGAGGATTTCCTTTTCTTTAAAGTAAGTGTCAGAAAACAGAGTTTCATAACATTTTGCTGAAGTGAACCAATGACTTACTACCCCCCAGTCAACTATGAACATAAGCTCTCCAGCAAGATCTGAATCTTTTCCCCACTACTCCAGCTATTTCCTCTGCCTGTGATTCCTTTACTCTTTAGAGCTTGCTTTCCTTCCTTCCTTCTTCCTTCCTTCCTTCCTTTCCTTCTTTCTCTCTCTCTCTTTCTTGCTTTCCTTCTTTCTTTCTTCCCTTCTTCCTTCCTTTCCTTTCTTCCTTCCTTTGTTCCTTCCTTTCTTCCTTCCTTCCTTCCTTTCTTCCTTCCTTCCTTCCTTTCTTTCCTTTTTTATTTTATATTTTTAATTTTTTTGTTTGTTTTTTCAAGACAGGGTTTCTCTTTGTAGCTTTGTGCCTTTTCTGGAACTCACTCTGTAGCTCAGGCTTGCCTCAAACTCACAGAGATCCGCCTGCCTCTGCCTCCCGAGTGCTGGGATTTAAGACGTGTACCACCACCACCCGGCCTTCTTTCGAGTTTTCTTAATCTTTATTAAACAATACACTGTCATTTGTTACAGGATATTTGTTTACACTGTGTTAAGATGTGTTGTTGTGATTGGTTTAATAAAAAGCTGAATGGCCAATAGCTAGGCAGGAGAGAATAAACAGGACTTCTGGGGAGAGGGAGGAACTCTAGGAAGCAGAGAGGTGGGGAGATACCAGCAAAACACAGAGGAAGTCAGACATACAGAATGAAAGAGAGGTAAAAAGCTGTGTGATAGAACACAGATTAATAAAAGCAGGTTAATTTAAGTTATAAGGGCCAGTTGGGAACAAGGCCTAAGCTAAGGGAAAGCTTTCATAATTAATGTCATTATTAGGGGGTTGGTGGTCCCAAAAGAAAGACTGACTACAGTCAATCTAATTGTAATACTTTATAATTCCTTATGTTGATTTTTCCATGTTCACATTACCATGTGGCCTCACCTCCTCCCCAATCTCCCTTTTCTCAATAAGGCCTTGCTATTCAACTCAAGATTCTAACTCATCTTTTGATCTGGACTAGAGGTGTGTATCGCCATGCCCAACACCATGTGTTTTTGCTCTCTTGATTGGCTTTTGACTGAGCAATTATTGCTCTTCATTGGATGATTTTATCATCATTTAGGAACTCATATTTTTTTCCTGAGGAATACTTTCTTCAGTATCATATCTTCCACACTTCTAAACTTGCACTTTCGTTTGTGTATTGTTATTATATCTATACTACTTTACTAGATAATAAATTGCAAGAGGGCAGGAGTATTAAGCCAGAAGTATTTACTGTTGTACTTCCAGTGCTAACCATAGTTCATGACCCAATAAATATGTAACAGATTGTAGTGGAATATTAAAAGGGCCACTGCACCTGGAATTTACTCTGAAGTGATGGTCCCTTAGGCCTTGAAATAATCAGTGATTGTTATCTGTGACTTATGGGGTTGCTCTTTCTTGGGAATTTCACATAACCTCAGTCATAAGACATTCCTGGCAAACCTGGAATTCTTTTTTTTTATTGTTTTTTTTGTTTTGGTTTTTGTTTTTCGAGACAGGGTTTCCCTGTGTAGCTTTGCATCTTTCCTGGGACTCACTTGGTAGCCCAGGGTGGCCTTGAACTCACAGAGATCTGACTGGCTCTGCCTCCCGAGTGCTGGGATTAAAGGTGTGCGCCACCACCGCCTGGCCAAACCTGGAATTCTTATAGTGACTGTTATCTTAGTTAATGGTTCCTTAAGACAACTTCTAGTTCATATGAGAGATTTTGGTATGAGGGAATCAACTTGATAAAAGGCTAAAAAGAGCTCCTGCAGAGTTCCTACCCAGTCAGCCCATAGAAACTGATTCCCCCTTCTGCTTTTGCTAAGCCTAAACTCATTCTCCAGTATCTCTCTTACCTGGCTCATGTAACTCAGAACACTGACATCTGGCACCCAATGTGGTGGGCTGGAAGAAAAGAGGGGTCAGCACACTCCATGCCTGGAGGTAATGATCACTTAATGGTAAGTGAGACTCCAGGATTGGGCAAAGACATGGGGAATTCCCCATCTCAGAAGCAGCAATATATGCAACTGTCAAAATGCTTCCAAAGAGAAAATGGAATGAAAGTGAAAAACAAAAACAGTCAAAAAACCAGCTTACTGATCTCTTAGTATTGATTAAACATCATTGCTGCTGGTTTCAGGCAACTCTTCATGTTCAGTTAAAATTGTTGGCGCAGAAACTGCTAGGGTCTGTGAGAAGTCCCATAAAAGTCCACCAGTCATGATGCAATCGGTAAGAGTGTTTATTATACCAGCATGCATGTGGGGCCATTCACCTGTACATACAAAATGGCAAGAACCCAAGAGGGACGTGCAAACTCCTTTTAAGCACAGCTAAGGGGAGTTTCGGGGTCAGATAGATAATTTTATCTATGATTGGCTTATGTGAGTGGCAATCATATTAGTAAATTTCTAATTGGTTAGGGCTAGCAGGGGTTGGTTAAGGCTTTCCATTCTTGGGCAAGTCTAGACAAGTTCCAGGCTTTGTCCTTATTTGGTTATTGCCTTGAGGTACCTGGGGTTGTGGAGGAAGTTGGTCCAGGCCTAGTACTGTGCAATTCTCCTCATCCTTACTGTCAGGGGCATTGGTGATTGATTGCCCTTTGTTCATGGCTTCCTCAGAAACTGTCTGTCCAGTTTCAAGAGGCAGGAACTCAAGCCTAGTTCTTAACTGAGTTATTAGGAGCCTGTCATGGTATTTGCCTGGCTATCTCATTTCCCCTTGAGTAGTGGACTATCTCAAATCCTTGAAATGGGTCTGCCCTAGGGGCTGATATTGGGATCTTAGCATCATCAGCTTAGTGGTACCCAGACAGGAATTATCATTTAGTTAAGGCAAAATGATGCGAGAGCCAACAGCAGCTAGCAGAAGCAGAAAGGCCAAAAGCCCTGTGATGGCTGACAGAGTTCCTTATGTAGAAGGAACCTGGAAATGAGAATGGGGGCAGTTATTATTCTATCTCAGGTTCAGGTTTTGTAATGTTTCTTGAGTATAGCTAGATTAGAAATAAATTTGAGATGAGCTTATCAGAGAGGAGAAACTATACCATTAATGATTTGATCTTTATGTTAATTAATTTCCAATGCCTTGAAGCTGCTCTAGAGTGAAAAGTCAGAAAAAGCTTGGTCAGAGGTAGAACAGGGAAGTAAGAAGGAAGAAATACTAGCTTCGAATGCTTGGTTATCAGAGAATGTCATCTCAGAGATAAAAATGATGTTCTGGAAGAAGATGAAAGTGAGGAAGGTCAAGACACTAGTCTACTCCTCTTTTAGATGAAACAGATTTAGAAAAAGGAAAAACTGTAGCATTAGCTGTACAATTGAAAATTTGAAGATACAAATAAAAAGACTCCAGAGATAAAGAATGAAATAAGAAAAATGGTTCTTCTCAGTAAAGAAAATAAATGACTAATCATAATCAAGGACCTATGGAGCCTCCTTATGAAGGAATTGAGGGACTGTTGCCTAGGACTATAAGGATACCACCTCATGTGTTTCTAGTCACTATGTAGCAAATGCCTACAAATAACCAATATCCTCAAGGTTATGTTCAAATTAGTTAGAGACCTACAGAAATAATAGATGTGAAGTGATTTAAAGAGGAAGTAGAGGCATATGGGATGCATTCACCCTATGTAAGACAGATTTTAAATAACTGGGATACTCAGAATAA
Source organism: Onychomys torridus (assembly GCF_903995425.1). Taxonomy (NCBI): domain Eukaryota; kingdom Metazoa; phylum Chordata; class Mammalia; order Rodentia; family Cricetidae; genus Onychomys; species Onychomys torridus. The sequence continues at coordinate 43,963,878 of NC_050457.1, read as the reverse complement.
AATAATCCCATAAGCTTGGAATGGTTTAGTGGCAGCTGTACTAGAAGCTGGTCCTCAATTGCAATGGCTTTACTTGATGGAGAGGGGAAGCAGTGGCCATGGAATGCAGTAATCAGGCTAGAGAAGCAAATAGGCAGAAAGCAAACCTGGAATTCTTATAATGACTGTGTTTGCTTAGGTAACAGTTCCTTAAGACAATTCCTAGCTCAGATAAGGGATTTTGGTATTGAAGAATTGACTTTCTAAAAGGACTGTTGTATATCAATAAAAAGAGCTGCTGCAGAACTCCTACCAGTCAGTCCATGGAGACTTTTATGAGAAAATAAGTCCCCCACAAGTAATTAAAGAAGTTTACAAAAGAATGTTACAAGTTGTTCGTTGGTAAAGGTAATTTAGAGACAAGCAAGATTTCTGTTTAAAAATAATTAAAAACTTTAAATCTTTCATAAATATCTACAGAAATTTATTTCTTCTTTGCCAAATCTTTTTTGTTTGTTTGTTTGTTTGTTTTGTTCTTTGGGTTTTTTTTTTTTTTTTTTGGTTTTTTGAGACAGGGTTTCTCTGTGTAGCTTTGCACCTTTCCTGGGACTCACTTGGTAGCCCAGGGTGGCCTTGAACTCATAGAGATCCACCTGCCTCTGCCTCCTGAGTGCTGGGATTAAAGGCATGAGCCACCACTGCCAAGCTGCCAGATGGTTTTTAATTGTATGTCAGTGGAGAGGGAGATGGTTCAAACGTGATCACTTTGTTTCTGTTATATTTTTGGTACATTGTAATTAATCTGATATTAAAAATAAATCTAGCATTATCTTTTATTTGTTTTATTCATGTGGGTTTCCTAAAGTATAATAACTAACTGTAAGGTGTAGGAGGAAAATGGTTTTTTTTGGTTTTGTTTTTTCCTAGTGCAGAGGTTCCCTGTGTTTAAATAACTTGTTGTGAATTGTTAAGGGCTGTGTGTTGTCTGTGTATCTCCATGGTGAAACCAGCTTTCTATGGGAACTTACGTTGCTATGATCTTGGATAAACAACAAAAATCATGTATTCTATGGTTTGTGGGGTTAACAGTCTTGTCCTTTTCAGCAAATAAAGGACTAGACTGTTAGGTTCAGATCCCTTCCAACTCTCTTTTTCGGAAAATGAACACACCAAAATATAAGTTGAACAATAATTCCCAGTGTTAAGACTTTTTCATTTAGACCACTGTGGTTTAGCTGCATCACCATGATGGTAGTTAATTTTTTTCATTTACTTTTATGTGTATGGGTATAGTGCCTGCATGTATGTCTACATACAATGCTCACAAAGGCCAAAAGAGGTCATCAGACCCCATGGGGCTAAAGGTCTAGATAGTTGTGAGTAGCCATGTGGTTTCCAGGAATCAGGAGTTTAACCCACTTCTCTTAACTGATCATCACTCCAATGAAGCATGATCTTAATTAGTCTTATCAATAAAAACGAGGAGTCAGATGAAAGCTGAATGATCAGAGAAGCAGCCACAGTCACTTTCTACCTCTCAGAATCCTCTGGCCAAAAGGGCCAAGATCCTGTCTCCAACTTGTCTTATCACTTCCTCTCTCTACCCAGCCTTGTCTCCTTTCTGTACAGACCTCCAGACCTCTATGGTTAACTGGTGGCTAGTTCCACCCTCTGACCTCCAGGCGAGCTTTATTTGTTAGAACATACACAAAATATCACCACAAATGTAAATTTCTAGCTCCTGAAAGTTATTATTACAAACTATTAGGACAACAAAGAAATGCAGGATAGTAGTTACCTATTACAATCAAACTTGTAGTTATACTTATACATTATGTTTTCAAGGTCAAACAGAGACATATTTTAGATAGGTAAGTGGTCTTCAAACACTTCAGAGATCAACAGAATATGGAATTTAAGATGTTTTAATAACAAAGTTCTTCTTTTTTTTTTTTTTTAAATAACAATGAGACATGTCAGCTCCTGGCAGCATCAATCTATTATTTCAAAGAAAATGATGAGCATTGAAGGAACTCCATATGGCGTTTACTTTCTTTGTGGCAAAAATTAGCCTCTGGGCAAGAAATTACCCTTGCCTCGATTGCTGACAGTATGCTGTCAAAATGGACAAGCAGGACAGTGAGAAAGTGACTGCAGAACTTTGCCAAGACAAGGTGGGACAGTCCTTCAAAAATCCTGCTTCACAGATGAGTCTGTCAGATATTCTAAGCCTGTAAGTCAAAGATGGATGCCCCAATGTTGCAAAGGAACCTTGGGTGACTACCCAGGCAGCCAGCTGTTTCTGTGTTTTCTTAATTTTGGAGTTATTTGCTCTGCACTTTCTTTTTACTCAGATAATTTTATATCCTTTTGGGCTCTTTGATAGAGTTGAAGACTCAATAGTTATGATTGTATGTGGTGATATTTTGTTGTACCCCAATAAAATTTGCTGAAAGATCAGAGAGACAAAGGTACAAGCCACATCTACTTCTCACCTTACCAACTCTACCAATCCTCTCACTGAATGTCTCTGAGTCCTCAGCTGAAAGGGGTCCAGCCAAAAAGGATCTCAGCTGAAAAGTCTTAGTTCTTGTCTCCTCATGACTTAGATTCTCCGCCCAGCCATATTACTTCTTTCCTAGTGCTGGGATTAAAAGTGTTTGATTCACAAGTACTGGGATTAAAGGCGTGTGCCACCACTGCTTGGCTCTGTTTCTTTCCTAGACCGAGTCAATCTCATGTAGTCCAGGGTGGCTCTGAACTCATAGAGCTCCAGACAGATCTCTGCCTCCTGACTGCTAGGATTAAAGGTGTTTGCCACTACTGCCTAGCATCAATGTTTAATCTAGTGGCTTGTTCTGGTCTCTGATCTTCAGGCAGATTTTATTAGAGTATACAATATATCACCACAATTATAGTTTTTCATAGTTATAATAGAAAGTAAATTAGATACAAAACTTTAGACTCACTAAGATAATTATTTTCTCTAATTTTGCCAAATGTAAATAAGTTAGTGTTACTGTAATTCTTACTGAATTAGTTTTTGTTGTATATAATCTTACTATGTTAAAGTTAAAACCTTACTTTTTAATTAAACAAAAAGGGTAAAATGCCATGTAATAATCCTCTTGTATACTGAAAAGATTTGTCACTGGAATTAGTTTAATAAAAAGCTGATTGGCCAGGAGCCAGGCAGAAAGTATAGGTGGGGCAACCTGACAAGGAGAATTCTGGGAAGAGGAAGGGCAGAGTCAGGAGTCACCAAGCCAGATGCAGAGGAAGCAAGATGTTATACTGAGAAAAGGTACCAAGCCATATGGCTAAACATGGATAGGAATTTTGGGTTTTCAGCCTCTCAAGTGTTGAGATGACAGGAATAATAGCATAGACGTTTGCACTCTTCAGTTCATCTTGCTTATACAATGCAATTTTCCTGGCCTTCAGATTCTTGATTTGAAAGTAACTGGAAGATTTTGTTAATTGTTTTTGATTAAAAAACATTTTCTGAGTACGAATCTATGTGCCAGGTATACAAGCACCAAGGCACAGAACACGGGGTTTTTGTTCTGTTCATTCAGAGTGAATTGACAGGAGGAAGAAACTGAAATTACAAAGGCTAGTTGAAGGAAAGTCCCTGTGATTAATCACCCTTAAAAGATTACAGTAGTACTTTTGTACTTTCAATATATTCTACCAGGCAAGGACAAAAACTTAGAAATAAGATGGAAAGGACAGAGTTATTCAAGACATAGTGTGTCAAACATATATCAGAAAAACTCACAAAGAGCATTAGGTTTCTGTGGCCATAGGCAAGAATTAGCATTCATGGAATGCAAACCGATTTGACCTCTTAAGTGCCTATTAAAATCCAGAAGAACGCTTAACACTTTTAAGGAGAGCCTCAAGGTAAACTAAAACAGTGCTGTAGCTACCACACTTAGGGCGCAAGGTAAGTCAGATACTTTAAATAGCTAAGATGCATTCAAGCTAAAACAAGCTACAGGGCTAATATTTGGAAAAGCGTCATTGCAACTAGCACCTCGCGGACGGTCGAACTGTCCGTCTCTGAGCTTAGATGAACCTCTCCCGTCCGCAGGCTTCCGTTTCTGACCCCGGGACCACAATGATTTTATTTTAGGTAACCTCCCTCCTTCACTACAGCGCCAACTACTGTAATCCTCTTTCCAGACCTTCCAATCGGCCTTTTGCCAGACAGCTGCAGGGGCTGCGCTCTCCGGGCGCGGGCGGAGACAGCCGACGTCCCATTGGCTGAGTCTGGCGCACGGTCGGCTCCCGATTGGTTGAAAGAAGGAGGCGGGAGGGAGGTGTGCCCTTACATCATCCCGGCCCCTGGAAGCAGAGGATTGTGGGAGGGACGGGGCGACTGGGAGGAACTAAATACCCGGAACGACCTTTGCGGGCCAGGACGGTCGTCGCCCGGAGCCTATGTCTCCGCCCACCGGCGGGGTGCGCTCCGCCCTCGCTCCGCCAGCGGGGCCATCAGGTGATCGCAGGCTGGCGTGGTCACGTGGACCGGGCGGGCGCGCCCGAGCTGGCCATGGCGGCCGCGGTGTCCGGTGTGGTGAGGCGGGTGGAAGAGCTCGGGGACCTGGCTCAGGCCCACATACAGCACCTTAGCGAAGCCGCGGGGGAAGACGGTGAGGGAGCGCCGCCGCAGAGGGAGGCGGGCGGACGGTGGTGAGACCCGTGGTGCCGCCGCGCTCGCTGTTCGGAAGGCGCGGCCTGCGGTCCCAGGCGGGGTACCCTGGTCCTGGCCGGCTGAGGGCTGGCGCTTCTGAGCCGGTCGGTCCCCGTGGGGCAGTCATTTACCCTCCCCTCCGAAGTCATGCTGTCGGTGCAGCGTCTTTAAATTATTCCTTGAAGTCCTCTTTGTTTACATCCGACCAGATGTGCAGTGTCGAATCTGCGGAAAGGGTAGACGGAATCCAAGTACACTGGGACGATTCCCCGAATGCTTACACTGTCCACAAATGAACGATGCTTTTCTTTTCTTTTCTTTTTTTGCATTCAGTAAATACAGAGGGGCGTGCATGACAGTTCACTTTCTCATCCCTACCTTGTAAATTTCTCCCTTTGTGTTCAATTCAAAATTCAATCGTAAATAAACAGCATTTTACACAGTTGCACTGATGTAGTTTAAATGGTCTTCCCTCCACACCATCTTAGTTCTTTCAAAGCCATGCATATACTGAGAAATATCTGAGCTGTTTGCTTAAGGAGAGAATAAAAAGGAGTGGGGTGGGGTGGGAAATAGATCGTTCTTCTGACGTCAGAATCAGTTTGCTTTTTATAATTTCTCAACTGTAACTGATTGGACAGTACTTTTTTTTTTTTTTTTTAATGTTGAGCCTTTACCGTACACAAGCTTTAAAATTATTATAACTAAACTCATAGAAAAACCATAGTGAACCATTTTTTTTTCAAGTGATTGAATAGTTGTTATACTTACAGAATTGGTTCTACAATTAAATGAGCCACTTTGAATGAAGAACATTTGCTGGACTGTTTCTTCGAAGGACAGTGTTCCTCAGTGTCCCACATACTACATCGAGGCTATGCCTTTTGTTTTGTGGCAAGTGGAAGATAGGGTTCATTAATGACTGTTACCTGATCTGTATCCAGGTTACTTTTAATTCTAGTTTTATTTGGGTCAGCCCAGAAAGCCTGAATAATCTTTATTACCGAACCCACCAATCATTCATATTTTCTTTTGAAAGGATTCTATAATCCATGTAGAAGAATCCTGGAAAGAGAAGTTCAATGTTACGTGGTCTTGTTTTGGAGGCTTTTATACATCTAAATTTTACTAAAATCACAGAGGTAGCTGTCCACTTTATGAGCTACTAGTCAGTATTGAAGTTAATCTTACTAGAGAATTACTAACAGGACTTACTTAAGTTTAATTAAAACAAGATTATGTGTATTTGAATAAAAACAATACACATTGGAAATTTGTTCTTTAATTTAACAGTTGCATGTTTTTATTAAGTTGTAAGTATTGATAGTCTATTTTACTCAAACTAGATTACATAAGGCACATCTTCATTCTACTTAAGAATGCCCTTTGTATTTACGGCCAATTTTTTTGTTCATCTATTTCTCATTGATAACAGTATGATAGTGTCCTGTGTGGAATTGTACCATAAGAAGGACTTTTTCCAGAGATTATGTGAGTCACTTTTATCTTTTGCCTTGCCAGTTTGCTTTAAATATTTCTAGTTAAAGGGATATATTTTTATGGACTTTTCCAAAATGATAGCTATGCCAGCATCACACCCTTCCTATAGTAATAACTCTACCATCTTTCTTCAGCAATGACTTGGTTCAGTACAAGTCTTGGCATTTACAATCATCTTGGAAGTTAAGGGAAAAATATAAACAGCTTCTAAAGCATGTGGGGAGTGCAGTATTCCATACTATTGGGGTTCACAGGAGAATCATCTGAGTTGTACTGTTGGTACTTTTGGGCCAAGGAGAGATGGGAAGACTGCTAACTCGATAGCATTCAGTCCAGGTGAATAGTGATCTTACAGCAATAAATTTTTTTTTTCTAAAGCTACAGTTTAGTTTTTTACACAGGAAAACTAAAGGTCATTATGTCACTGCCAGCTGACATACCCGATGGTATTTTTATTCTAAAACTAAACAGATTATCTCTTTATGTAACTGCAGAGGCTGGATCAGATGGGACCACACCAACTACTACGTTGTCTGTCCATTGGCAGATGGTTAGGAAAGGTGCTGTATTTCAGAGAAGAGGCTTAGGGACTTTCACGTCTTGCTTATGGCATGCTTGTATAAATTTACTACATGAAGTGATGCAGAGGCAGGACGGGATCTTTGGTACCCACGAAGTCTGGAGTCAGATGTAAAGAAGATACGGTAGCAAAGGGGAGATGGTGAAGGCTGGAAGGTTGGGTAACTTGTGATAAGACAGTGTATAGGAAGTATTGGAATTTTTGTTTGTTTTGTTTTGTTTTTCTGTAGGTTTTGAAGGAATGAGGTAATTTGTTCCATAGCAAAGTTTTAAAGGAATAAGGTAGCCTTTTAAATTGTAATCATAGTTGAAGCAGCTAGAAATACAAATACAATAAAATTAGAGTTGCTTACAGTCTGATGTTTTTACAGATTTGATTTGGTCATTTATTCTTTTAGGAGACATTTGCAGTTATATTTATGAAATTACATGCATTCAGTGGAACTCTTTCCGAAAATGTGTAGATTTTGCATTATTCCGATAAAAGTTCTAAATTTATTAAGTATGTTGAGTATTTCACCATTGTAAAAAACATCATAATACACTGAGAGCTACATAGGTGGGTCAGCAGGTGAGGCATGTGTTGTACAAGCATGATGAACTGTCGCAAAGGCCAAGTTGCCCTAATGGTTCTCATGCAATCCCAAGGCTCCCAGGGCAGGTGGCTAGCCAGACACTGGCAAGCTCCGTGTTCAATGAGTGACCTTGGCTCAGTATATAAGGTGAGGAGTGATTGAGGAAGACATCTTCATGTCAGTCTTTGCCTTCCATATGTACACCCACACCTGTGCCCATGTGTGTGAACATGCATACTTATGCGTAGACACTACATGTACACACCCAAGAAAGAAGTGAGCTGTATACTTAATTCTTTAATAAAGTCTCTTAAGAATGTAGACAGAATTTAAGAAATAGCAACAGTGAATCTAAAAAAGCTTTCACTCCTTTGCTTTTAATAATAAATATACTTTGTTGTGATTGGGTTTTATGTATGAAATACTAAATGTTTTAGGTAAGAGATGGCTATCTTGTCATAGTTTCGATACATCATTTCTGTTATATAGCTTTTTTTGTTTAAAAGTCATTTTGAATTTATGTAAAATAATCATGTTTTTATTACTTACAGATCACTTTTTAATTCGGGCCTCTGCAGCTCTAGAAAAATTGAAACTCTTGTGTGGAGAAGAGAAAGAATGTTCAAATCCATCAAATCTTTTGGAACTGTACACACAGGTACTGAAACAAACGTGAAGTCTGGCTTTTCTGAGGGTATTATATGTGAGGCACACATATATTTATGAGGATGTGGGTGCTTGTGTACTTGAATGTGTTCATCTGGAGATCAGAGGTTGATGTTAGGTCTTTTCTTCAGTCATTCCATCTTGATTTTTGAGACAGGGTCTCTCACTGAACCTGTAGCTTATGGATTCAGCTGGGCCGACAGACGGGCCAGCCAGTGAGGGCCAGAGATGCAGCTGTCTTAGCCTCCCCAGTGCTAGGATTAGAGGTGCTCACTGCCTGGCCCAACTTCTTAAGTGGATGCTGAGGATCTAAACTCACTTCCTTATGCTTGCCTCAAAGACTGCATTGACTGGGCCATTTCCCTCAGTTCCTGAACTCTGGTGTTTTGAGGGCAGATTGATTACTTAAATGGTAGACTCCCAAAGGCTATATATGTAGTAAAATCAAATTAATTTTAAAGCATTGAATTTTATTAATGAGAAAAAGAAACTGCAGTTGCAAAAGAGGAAGATTCATTAGATGTGTAAATAAAAATACTGCTACTAACACTGGTAATGATAACTAATCTGAATACTAGAAACTAAGGCCTAATTTTCTCCCCTGGAATTCACATTTTCCTAGGATTGTAATTATGATTCTTGTGCTGTCATTATACACATTCGTGACATTTTTCTGTTACTTTTTACCTCCTGTCTTAGTTAGGGTTTCTGTTGCTTTGAAGAGACACCAAAACCGTGGCAACTCTTATAAAGGAAAATCATTTAATTGGGGTGGCTTACAGTTTCAGAAGTTTAGTCCATTTTCATCATGGCAGGACAAGGCAGAATGCAGACAGACATGGTGCTGGAGAAGAAGCTGAGAGTCCTATATCTTGACCCCCTGGCAAAAGGAAGTACTCTGAGACACTGGGCGTCTTAAGGATATATGAAACCTCAAAGCCCACCCCCATAGTGAAACATTTCCTCCAACAAGGCCATATGTATTCCAACAAAGCCACACCTCCTGATAGTGTCACTCCCTACCACCACACCTTCCTTGTGAAGGGTGTCTGCTTTCTTGGTCTTCTCAAGACTTCTGAGGAAAGCCGACATCACAGTAATTGCTATTTGAATAGCACATTGTGGTTAGCAAAGTGCTGTCATTTGTCCTTTCTTGATTGCTCAGAGGAAGTAAAGATGAAGTAGTTATGGAAAGTAGAGGACTTGGTTAAGTTTGGCAAGTGCATATTTATAGTGTTGACAGGCCCATCTCTGTGCTTCCTCATAAGGGGTACATGTTAGTATTTCTGCCTCCAAGCATGGCTGAACTAGCCTATAGTAGCTAAACCCCTAAGAACTAACTTGGAAGGTATCTAGCTCTTCAGAATACTTTCCACACTCTTGTCTGCTATGGTGAGGATTATGCTTGTCTTTCACATGAAGATCCTCTAAATATTTGAACTTCCCCTAATACAGCAGAGTATCTAGAGATACAGACTCTGAATCCATAGCTTCCCTCTTTAAGATGCTCTTGGCTTTGAATCAAGCCTGTAAGATGCTGATCTCTCTCCTCTTGAAGATAAGGCTTAGGCCTTATCACTTTGGTATTATTAATTGTGCGTTGTATTGTTTCTCATGTTTTACATATGCATTTTATTCTCAAAGAAAGGAACTTTCAAAGGCATTGGCTTGTCCTTGCTTAGTTTTGTAACCAGTAGAAAAACTACCACTACAACCCAGTTTCCTTAGTATTAATCTAATAGATTAAAGTAAGTTTTAATCTACTAGGCTAAGGAGTTTTAACATCTTATAGACTGTTAAGGACTCAGTGTTGGAATTCATACATGAATAGCATGCTTCCTTTATGTGGTGGTAGGATGTATGCTCTCAAATACTGGCTGTGTATTTGGGAAAACAAATCTCCTAGTGATTTAATATTGAAAAGTAAAAGAAGACCATAATACTTCAGGCATTTATAAACTTTCCAGGGGTTATACAGATATAAACAACAAATAATTTAGTAATTGATTACATTTTCATAATTATGGTAATTGAAACATGAATCTTTATTTACTTCTTGAAACAGTACTATCACTAATCCTGTTTGCCCCTGAACATTTTGCTTACTGTCAAATTTAAATACAGTATTAACATGGTTGAGTGTCTAATAAAGCTTCTATATGTGCAAAGCTAAATTCTTTGTCACTCTTTGAAGTTCTGTCTCTTACAGATACTTTTCTTCTTTGTCTTAAGGCCATATTGGACATGACATATTTTGAGGAGAATAAGCTAGTAGATGAAGATTTTCCTGAAGACTCTTCTCCCCAGAAAGTAAAAGAGCTCCTCAGTTTCCTTTCAGAACCAGAAATGTTAGTTAAAGAAAACAGTCTGCATCCCAAAGTAAGTTCTGTATCCTTGCGAATGATAACAGAACATCGTCACACTGTCTTTCTGCTGTCCTGCTCTTTAGACTATATTTTTGTTGCTTGTGAATATATCTTTGTTTTAAGTGAAGATTAAAAGAAAGAGGTTTGCTGGGCATGGTTTCACATGTTTTAATCCTAGCACTCGAGAGAGACAAGGGTTCTGAGTTTGAAGCCAACCTGATCTAAATAGGGAGTTCTAGGCCAGCCTGGTCTATATAGTAAGTTCCAGGCCAGCCAAAACTGTTTAAGAAGATCCTGTCTCAAGAAGGTAGGGGTTGAGGGAGAGGAGCTTAACACTCCAGGCATGATCAAAAAAGTATATTTTATGAACTCTTTTCAAAATATTATATAATGGAATTTTAATTGTATTGCATACAGAATCCTTTTCTAACACAAGTACCCCCTTGTCCCTTTTACTTTTGCAGGTGCTGTTTCTTGATAGTCATATAATCTAACTTCTACATTTGTCTTTATTGCCTTTTTTTTCCCTTTCGAGTTTTGAGACTCATTTTGTAATGCTGGCTGCCCTTGAACTCTGTAGGTCAGGCTGGCCTTAGATTGACAGAAATCTACCTGCCTCCACCTCCAAGTACTAGAAGGAAAAATCATGTCCCACCACACCCAGTCCTTACCGTCTGTTTAAATCCTGGTCGTGGTGAGCATTTGCTGCCTTCGTTACTGGCACTGCTTGCTCGTCTCCTGTGTGCGCTCGTCTCCTGTGTGCCCCTTTCCCCTTCACCTTCAGAAGCCTTCCCTTGCTCTTTGCTGGAAACTCCTCTTTCATCTTACAGACAGGTGTTGCTCAAGGATGTCTCCTTCATGCTTTGGTAGTCTCTGTTCTGTCTGTAATATCCTGTTTGCATACTTTGTTGGCCTTAATGTATATAGTCCTGGGTATTCTTTTGTTTTCTTTTTAAACATTTATTTGTGGGTGCATTGTGTACATGTGCATGTATGTGCCACAGTGCACATGTGGAGGCCAGGACAGCTCACAGGAGTCACTTCTCTTCTTTCACCATGTGGGTTCTAGAATTGAATTCAGGTTTTAAGGTTTGGCCACAAGCACCATTGCCTGCTGAGCCTCCTTGCTGGCCCTGCTGGATACTATTTCAAGTAAATTATTTCTTGTATTTATGTGTCTGCTGACTGTCTACCTAAATACCTTCTTGGCTCTATATTTATTAGGACAGGCTTGCTGGACAAGCAGATCACCCCAAGATTTAAAGGCCATACCGCTACAAACATTTTGATTTATTAAAATTACTTTTTTCATATATATCTTATTCTAGCAATTTAATTCTTATTCTATTCTCTAGTTCCTATTTCTTTCTAGAAAAATAGATATGATCTTGACACAGTGTATTTCTAAAAGGGTATCATTTTAATGAGATAATGGATTTTTTTCCATTTTCCAAATAATAGTAGGGGGATTTGCTACTATGGTATTTCAAGTTATTTTATGAAACTATTTGTAAATTACAGTTAGTTTGCTGTATATATACCAACAGACAACAATTAAGTCTACTTAAATTCCAACATAAGCCTTTCTCTGTAGCCTACCCTGGACACATTCTGTGAAATGAGAGTGCTTTAATGGCTTAGTTTTCTTTTGTAAATGTATGGCTTTTTTGTGGATATGCATTTTATGTTTCTCTTTAGCTATGTGATTTGCTTGGGGATGAGCTACTGGAATGCCTCTCTTGGAGACGGGGAGCCCTGTTATATATGTATTGTCATTCTCTAACTAAGAGAAGGGAGTGGCTCTTGAGAAAGTCTAACTTGCTTCAGAAGGTAAGAAACAATTTCATTTTTGATTTGGAATGTTAGCATTTACAGGCTTTAAAACATTTTATAATAACAATGAATTCAGAGATTGTGGGCTAGTAGACCTACAGTTTAGGTTCACAGGCTTTAGGTTCTTGGAATTTCTGTAAAAACTAAGATGGCACATGAAAGAATATCATCATTTGGAGACTACTACATGTGTCTCTCATGTTCTTGATTTTTATTTTTTGTTTGAATATAAGATAAAGCTATTAATTTCTAATGTTTTAAAGAAGTTTTGTTATGAGTTTCCCTTTGTAGGCAAGGTAATCCTGAGAAGCTTATAAAACTCTGCTCCTAAGACAGTATGACTCTGTGATTTGTATCTGTTCTAACATTATTCCAAAGACATGAATGTTAGTATTGTGTCACTAAGAATTCCAGTTCAGTCTAAATATACCCATAGTTTACATAGGCTTGGAAACAGAAAGCCATACTTCTGGGTAGAAAAATTTAGTTATACTATACCTGAATCATAAAAAGGGCTGAAAATACAGTTTGGTGTTAGAGCACCTGTCTAGCATAATGGTAACCTAGGTGTAGTTCCCAGTACTGCAGAACAAACCCAACTCCACAAGTAGTTGTAAAGGTTTTTTGAATTCACCTTTACAACATTTATCCTTTGATAATTTTTGTTAATAAACGAATTACTGCAGCATGTGTTTGTGGTTGATATTTTCTCCTTGTTTCATACTCTTATTATTTGGGGGGTTTACTTAGAACAGTTTCAGAGTGGTGAGTTTTATGCCATTGGAATGTAATCGTAATTATATATACCTGTGTATCAGTCCTTTTATTCTTGAGTAAAGATTGAGACAAAAAGTACTTGTTTATAGTTCTGTGTATAATGCTTTTAATTATTTGACTTCCTTATTTAGTACCTTGTTGATGGGATCAATTACTTGCTTCAGATGCTAAATTATCGATGCCCTATCCAGTTAAATGAAGGTGTTTCTTTCCAAGACCTAGACACAGCTAAATTACTGAGTACAGGTAAGGTGATTTCTTATTAAAGTTTCCTAAGTGAAGTTGTTTTTTGTTGTTGTTGTTGTTGTTGTTTTCTTTAAGATTTTAGAAAACTTGCTAACTTTACTCTCATTTGAATGTCATACTAGATTTAAAATGAATTTAAGGACTAAAATCTTTTCATACAATGTAGGAAAACACTTAAAACATATTTAGTTTTGGCAATATGTAGTGGAACAAATCTTTAATCCCAGCATTTAAGAGGCAGAAGCATGAGGAATTGTGAGGTCAAGATCGGCCTGGTCTATGTAGTGAGTCCCAGGACAATCTGAGGTATATAGAGAGATGTGATGTGATGTGATGTGATGTGATGTGTGTACTTTCATTAATGTCTTTGTGTGTGAGTGAATATATGTACATGTATGGTGGTACCCATGGAGGCCAGAAGAGGATGCAGAGATGGAGTTAATTTGGAAGAGTTAATGTATGGTGTCACTTTTGCTTATTTTTGTTTTGACAAGAACTAGAGCTGGCTATTAATATTGTACTGGAAGTAAGTTTTAAATGAGATAGACTAATTGTGTGTGTGATAATTGTCCTTGCTAAGCAGAAATTGCTTTACACATAGACAACATAATGTAGTGTGGTCTCTCATTTTCCGGAATGCACATCCCAGACTCTGCTCTTGGATGGCTACTTTTTATTGATATGTGCTTCAGTGAATCAGCTGTTCTGAGAACTCTTACTTCACTTGCCACTCTTTCTAGGTAGAATTTGAATATGGCAGCTTATAAGAACAAATTTGGTGACTTAGGTACATTCAGAACAGTAGAAACTTGCATTCTGCTAAGTCATACTTGTAGTTTTATTGAATTGTTTTATGTGAGTGTCTCAGTCACTGTTCTATTGCTGTGAAGAGACGTCATGACCAAGGCAAGTCTTATGAGAGAAAGCATTTAATTGAGGGCTTGCTTGCAGTTCAGAGGTTTACCATTATCATCAGGGTGGGAGCATGATGGCAGGCAGGCAGGCCTGGTGCTGGAGAAGTAGCTGAGAGCTACATCCTGATCCTCATATAGCAGGCAGAGACTGGGCCTGGCAGAGAGTGAGACTCGGCTTGGTTGGCATGGGCTTTTGAACCCTCAAAGCCTATCCCTAGTGGCACAACTTCTCTAACCAGGCCTACCTTTAATTCTTTTAAATAATGCAGCTCCCTGGTGACTAAGTATTCGAATATATGGGCTCTGAGGCCATTCTTATTCAAACCAAGATGGTGAGGTTATCTTGACCATTTATTTGATGTAAATTTGCTTATCACACAAGTACTTGTACATTGGAATAAATCACTTGTTTGTGTCTAAGTGACCGTAAGAAGTTGATCATATATTTTAATAATACCATTTTTTGTTTTAATTATTCACTTTTTAATCTTATGGGTTTTTTGTTTTGTTTTGTTTTGTTTTGTTTTTGAGATAAGGTTTTACTATGTAGCCTCGGTTAGCCTGAAACTCTTCTATAGTACAGGAAGCTGGTCTGCAACTATAATTCTACCCACCTCCAACATTTTCGAATTACAAATGTTCCTACTACTCCTGGTGTACTCCATTATTCTAAGTCTAATTTATATTTTTTATAAATTAACATGCTTTTGACCTTAAATATTTAATTACACAATTGCTGGGAATTATGTTAAAGGGCTATTCATCTTTTGATGGAAATGGTCCTGGATGTGCTTTTTTCCTAGTGATATTAAGCGTCTTGCATATCATTAGCATCTGATAATTTAGAATTGTATCAAACACATAATAATACATAAGATTATTAGTAGACTCAAATATAGGACATGTCATAACAATACAGTTATATCACTGATCCTAGAACATCCTTCAAAATAAACTTTGTGTTCATGGATGCAATTTAGGGAATTTATGAGAGTTCTGAAGTTGTATACAGAATTTAGGGTATAATCTAGAAGTGTTCCACTAGTGAAATTAATTTTCAAAAAAAGATCCTAAAGAGGACTCCTAAAAATGTTAAGAACACCTAGATGGTTATTAAAAAGATATTATTTGACAATACTCTGCTTTGTTTGGGGGATGAATTTCTTTTCTGGGTAAAAGACAAAAGTATTGATTGAGTTAGGATTGTGATGGTGATAGTGGGCTTTTCTGAGCATTAATAAATGGTATGAAAATGTTTATTGGTGATGACTTTATTAGCTTTTCAATAGCTGATGTTTCTTTAATTCTAATTTCAAAATGAATGACCTTCCCAGGAATATTTAGTGATATTCATGTGCTGGCTATGATGTACAGTGGAGAAATGTGCTACTGGGGATTAAAGCATTGCCCAGATCCACAGTCAGAAAATCCTGGAGTTGATACTGATGCTTTTGGAGCAAGCTGCATCACACACAAAGAAGCTTTGGATTTCCGAGAAGTAGGAGAAAAAATTCTGCAGAAGTATGTGTCGGTGTGTGAAGGACCTCTGAAAGCGCAGGAGTGGAACACAGCGAATGCAAAGCAGATCCTCAGCTTCTTTCAGCAGCGCTGTAGCTAGGTGTTCATCTCTCCTCCCAACTGAGAGAAGAAAAGATGGGTGAACCAGAGAAGAAGGCTTCAGAAAAGGAGCTCTGCTATACTGATCTTGAGAATACTACACTACGTAAAGATGCCCAGTGTGGCTACCCTTCTTTAATGCTATCACCTTTCATTGTATAGTCTTAAATCTGTGAAAAAAGTATTCTGTAATTTCTACAATGGCATATATGTTATTCTAACTGAACTTGAACTACATACAATCCTGCCACTGATAAGGAGGAGCCCAATGTAGATTAACAGTTGTTTTCTAATACTTTAGGTTATATTTCATTGTAGTAAAATATATGTAACACAAAATCTCCTTATTTTGAAGTAGGCATACTTCAAAGATGAAAATCATTTTTCCTCCTTGTTTCAAATATATACTATGAGTATAAATGTAGGCAATTAAAAGATTATAACTAATATTTAGATTTCATTTCCAGTAAGCTAAATAGCAAAGTATTTTAAAAAATGAATCATTGTATTTATTTTGCCATGTATTACTAATAATACTTAAATTATTGACTTAGCTATTTTATAAATTATTTTCTTATTTTGTTTAAAACAAAAACTGCATGGTGTTTCCAATAATGAAGATAATTATTGGAAACTAATACAAATCAGTGTAGATGATTCTATAATTAGTTCAAATGCCATTAGGGCACATCCCTGCATATAATGAACTTTACATATGTTTTGCCTTTATTAGGATTGAAATGCTGATGGTCAAAGAGCCTAGTTTGCTGTCTTGCTTACCGTCTTTCTGCCTACCTCAACTCCTGTTGTCTTGGGATGGTCTGTATGATGATACCTTCTGATGCGCTAGACTTCTGTCCCAGTGACATCTGTCCATCCAGTCATTTCTGTTACTGCACCTTGAGTATCAGCCATACTCAGTTCCTTTTTCTAAAATCTTAAATTTCAGTAACAGATGACAATTCTTATCTTTTCAGCTTTTAAAATTTCCTTGTTTTTATTGGTTTCTATTTTCATTCTACAGCTTTCATCCTTTTTGCAGGTTCTTGACTGCTCTCCTAACTCTTGAGCAGTGAGCCTTCTTCATGACTTCTTTGCCCTGTACCTCATGGGGCTTCATCGGAACTACTGTCCCTGGTCTATCCTCTTCTCTTTTGTCTTTAGCAGGCTCTCAGCACTCGGTTAGTCCTTCCTCAGCCATTTATTCTTGGGAGCTCAGTTCTATGGAAGGCATGTGGTCCTTCCAAGCGTGTTACTACGTGTATGACTTCACTTAGAAGAACCTTAAGTGCAAGCGACTAAGGTGCCCGTCCGTCCCACTGTGGTAGAGTCCAATTCCGTTAGTCACCTCTACCGTTGTTCTTCAACAGGAAGTTTAGATTCTGAGGGAGTCAACTTATATTTACTCACTTTTCTGTTTTAAAGAAAAAATAGGCTTCCTGTTTTCTGTTGACTCCTCTTTACTATTTCCTTTGTTTCTCTTGTTGTTTCTCATTTTCTGCTTGTCCTCATGAAGGGTCTGTTCTTTCTTCTTTCCTTCCTCCTTCTTTCTTTTTGCTCCAAACGCTCATGGTAAGCAATATCTTTCATGGCCATTTGGCTTGTAATAATGTTTATACCAGGCTGATTTTCATTCCAGGAACTTGAGCTCCATTTTCCTTGCTCTCTGGAGTTTATTCCTAACTGCCTATTAAATGTTTTCACTTTGACAAATACTGACTGCACAGTAATTTTAAGGTCAGTATGAGCAAACATCAAATTTCTAGCCTTTATGAAAATCCTGCTTTGTTTCCCCCGGTTTTGTGTATTTTTCAAGTAGGGAAACAGGACTACCTTCCCATCCTCATTTCTACACTACTCCTCTCACTTGTGTTCTAGACGAACGTTTTTCACACATCAAAACCCCAGGCTCCTTTTGATAAACAAAATTGTGAATGAGCAATGGAAGTCAGGGGAGATTCCTCCACCCCTGCTGCAACTCCTGGCCTATCTTTATACAATCAAGATTTTTATCTAACCTAGCATTTTAGCAAGTTTTATTATGAAAATACCTTAGCTTTCTAAAATTAAGTGATCTTTAATGTGCTTTTTAGAAGCACAGACTTCTTCAGTGGGTCATAATCCATTAATCAAGTGCTTCCAGTACTTTCCCAAATGCACTTACATTTTCCAACCGCACTACCTTTGTAGACATGATTATTTCTAGCCCCTTCTTTGTGGCCAGATAATACTTTACTTGTATGATGTACCTTTAGTAATACTATGTCTAAAGGCTTTTCTTCAGCCCCTTCCAGTAGAGATTAGATGTTCCTTTATTTTTTTTCTATCTTCCTTTCCTGTGTGACCACAGTACAATATGTTGTAATTATTTACCTTACTACTGAGTGAACTCCATATCTTCAAATTTTACCTTTGCACATACTGTTCTTTGCATGGTAGGTAGTAATGTTTTTTGAATTAATGAGGCATGATTTGAAATGCCAAATTTTGCACAAAAGGGTTGCTGCTATTGCATTCCAAACTGCCATGCCCTCTATACCAGCAGTTGATACAGCAAGGAGGAATGTGGATTCCTCAGAGGAGTAAAGTGTTACTCGGATACTAAACCTGAGGAAATAAGACTTCATCTTCAGAAGCTGAGAGCTTCAAGTTTTGCCTTTATGACCTTTGTGGACTCACTGGATGGTACAATTATGAGGGTATTCCTGGGTGCTTTTTGTGTATTTTACTCCCTCTACCCAAACAGTTGGAGAACAATTTGTAGGCCATGATAGTTGCAGTACTTTCTACTGTGGTATTATAAAAGAACAGCACATTTTGTATTCATCTAATCTTGAGGAGTAAATTCTTTATTTAGAATGAAGTAACCTCAGAATACCAAATATTCCACATCTGGACAGTAATTAAGCCTACAATCAATTCTTTCAACAGCTATTGTATGCCTATTACATACCATATCTTGTTCTAGGCACTGAGGATATAGCTTTGGAAGCACCCTCCTAGCATGGGGCTTTCAGTGGAGGAAGAATATATACAGTATGCCAAGTGATAACACTATAAAGCATTAAGCAGGGTGTAAGGGACAAGTGTGACTTGGAGATGGGTGCTGTCTTATTTGGAGTGGTTTGAAAGGCACATCTGAGCACCTGTCTTCAATTTCCATTCTTTTGTTTAGATGCCTTGTATATTCGGTACACTCAAAGATTTTCTTGCCGAAGTCACCACTTAAAATTTTCTCATTTTTGTTGCATTTAATGGATTTCTGATGAGTGGTGTTTCTAATGCATACTGCCTAACTTGGGCTTTTTATTCATTCCAGGTGGTTTTCTTTCTGCTTTCCACTTTCCTTTTCTGCCTTCTATAAGGTTACTGCTTCTGTCCACAGAAGCCAAAACTGTAGTTTCCTTAATATCACTTCCCTTTATATTTTAAACACAATATGAGGTAACATAGTATGGAAATATTACATTAAGAGGTACTTAATACAGTCACGATTAATTTATACATTGTATATTTATGTTAGTGTTGAGCAGTTTTTGTTTTCCTACTTCTAGTGAAAAATCACTATCTTCAGTATGAATTCTCTGCTGTTTATTAAGATGTAAAATGTTGTAAGATTTTCCACAATCCTTAAATGTTTATCATCTTTACTCAGTATGAATTATCTGACGTGGATTAGACTTTAAGACTTGATTGTGAGTTTGAGGCCAGCCTGGTCTATAAAGAGAGTTTCAGAGCAGCCAGAGCTGTTCCACAGAGAAACCCTGTCTTAAAAAAACAAAAACCAAAAGAAAAAAAGGACTTAAGAGACTGCCTCTTGCTGTGTTTATAGGCTTTCTGGCTACTGTGTGTTATCTGATGTTAAGGTACATATCATTGACATTCCCTTATCTTTGCGTACAGTAGAGTGAGCTAAGAGTCATGATTAAAGGCCACCGTGAAGTTATGTTCCTAACTTTGTGGTCTGCAGTCAGTGCTCTGATGGTCATTAAAGTGTGAGTGCTGTGAAGGCGTTCTCAGAGTTATTTTCCTGACGCTTTAAAAACCCACTGCTACTACCATGGTCTACTTTTAGGTTGCTTGTCTCCTTGGTCTGTCTTCTAGGGCCCCTTTTGTAACTCTATGAATACTCCATCTGCCACAGAATCCAGGATCCCATAGTTCTCTAGTATTACTTACCCTGAGTTCTTTTAATATAAAATGAAATACATTATGGAAGTATTATATTAACATAAGCTTAATATAACAGGAATTAAAAGTATTCATTATATACTTAGGCTGGTGTTTAGTAGTTTTGTTACCAACTTTCAGTAACATTTTCCAACTACAGTGTTTTGGAACCTATGATTAATAAAATAAAATCACATTCCCCTACTTGTTTCTTGTTTTCTTTTATATTTTATTCTTGCATCAGAGTAAAAATGTTTCCTCTCAGTATGCTTTCCTAATTTCTGAATGCTTTTTTTCTGTCCTAATAACTCGCAGACTGGTTAGCATAATGATTCAGATTGTGAATTCTGGAGCTAGAAGGTCTTAGTTAAATCACAACCCTGCCATTTCCTAACTGTAACTCTTATGTAAATTAATAAATCTTCCTGAATTTTAATATTCTATTTCTTTTTGTTATTTTTAAGCATGTTTAAATGGTGTGTTTCTGTGCATGTGGCCCATGGAGGCTGGAGGCTTCAGATCCTCTGGAGCTGAAGTTTCAAATTGTAAGTCACCCGAGGTGGGTATTGGAACTCCAACTTCCATCCTCTGCAAGAGCAAGGGAAGCTCTTAACCATGATCAATCTCTCTAGCCCCTTAATCTTATTTTCAACAGGTATTTCCATAATGAATCTGAATTATTCCTCGTTCAATAGATAATTCACATTTCCTTGTAATATAGGAGCAGTGGCGTCTTGTTTCTTCAATTTAACTGACTTAGTTTCTCATGCTAATTTTCTTTCTCCGAATACATAAAATAAAACACAACTTAGGGAGCAGAAATGTCATCTAAGTAATTAATTCATAAGTCTTTTCCTGATAAGCCTGTACTTGACCTCTTCACTACTAGCAATGGCATGTGGAATAATAATCATCTTAAATTAGATTCTCACAGAGCCTCAGTTGCCCCGGCATCAAGCTTTGATGAATTTCTACTTGTCATTTAGATCCTCGGGTACTACTTTTTGAATAAAGGGTCCTATTGAAAAGCATTTAGGGTCTACTACTGAGCAGTAGTGCTGGTACATGCTGGCTTATATTGTTAAGTATCTGTTACTTCACTGTCTATATACTAGCAACTATTTCCTGTAGCCTTGTGTGTTCTTTAAAGATTTAATGTTTATAAAGATGTGGG
The DNA here is from genome assembly GCF_903995425.1 of Onychomys torridus. Lineage (NCBI taxonomy): Eukaryota > Metazoa > Chordata > Mammalia > Rodentia > Cricetidae > Onychomys > Onychomys torridus. The sequence continues at coordinate 43,942,783 of NC_050457.1, read as the reverse complement.
CCTTGCCTTCTACTTTGAAGTTATAAAATGGGATTAATTTTTAAACACTCTATGAACTAGATGTAGGAGAACATTTTGACAATAGAGGTTAACACAATTGTCTATACAAGATCAAAAATTTAAATATTTTCCAAAAATAATATAGCTTCATGTCTTGGAATGGTAAACAGTTACAGGTTGACAATGATTTTAAACTAAATTATGTGGAATCTACCTATCATGCATGTTATCAAGAATAGGATTTTACTTACACCTTTAGGTTATTTTGATTGGGATGTAATTTGTCTTACTGCGGTGTAACATGTTTTGGTCCTTATTAAATATTCTTAAAAGATCTTAAATAATTTAACATGAGAATATTAAAGTATCCCCTGTAAGTGACAAGTCTAGATTTGGAACAGATTTGGGGATTAGATTAATCTACTTGAAAATGACTGACACATGCCACCACACAGGTGTTTGTGTCTTTCCTAAAGACACTATCCAGCACTGTATAATATTATTTTTGTTCTATAGTCTACCTCTGGTTTCTTAAATTTCTCTTAAATTAAGATTAAAGTGAGCAGAACAGACTTGGCTTTTGAAAGATTAAAAATTCACTAGCTACTTTTAAGAATACCACATTCTGTTTTCCTATCAAATTTTCTTCCATCCTGTCCTTTTATGATAGATCATTGAACAATTTTTTAGTGTACTTAAATTTTTGTAGTGAGCCTAAACTTGCTGTTTTGGTACAAAGTACCTAATGAACTTTTTTGAGGGAAAATAACAACTCTTAAGTAAGCAAGATAAGCGTGACCATGGCCAGAGACTATTCAAGTTACCATGAATGGCACACTGAGTTGTGGAAGCAGTTACCATGAACAAGGACAGCCACAGAAAAAAGGCCATATATCAAATACATTTACCACCTACACTGATGGAGGCATTATGTAGACAACCTAGATGAAATTGGGCTAATCTTTTCTGATTTCAGATGTTACATTATTTATGTTAAGATAGGAAAAGGGGATGGTGAGATGGTGGCTCAGCAGTGAAGAACATGTGCTGTTCTTACAGAGGAAGAACCTGAGTGGGTAGCACACAACTGCCTCATGCACATACCCACATACATACAATTAAATTAAATCTTAAGACATTTGTAAGGGCTAGATGTTTGCTAAGCTTACTAGCCACAAGTTTTACCTAATATTCTTGAAGAGGTTAGTCCAAATACAGAGATTGAAGGTAAAGAGCTATTTAAAGGACTGTGCCTGAGGCAGTTTTGGCTCTCCATCTACAATACTTTCTCCAAAGCAGGATGTGCTAGTCACATATCCTGCACTATCTTTAATACAGATGTAGCTTCTTGGAGAACTCTAACTCCACGGACTCCTGATGGTATCTGTAGGCTCAGTTTTTGCCAAGCTTCAAGAAAGCGGCACATTGGTGATTCCAAAACACAGATGCACACACAGAGCCCACTTACACCTAATTCTTAAGGGGAAGCAAGTGTCACTAGGCCCAAGATGACAGAAAAGGGTGGCTATTCAACAAGCTGTCCCTCCTAGGTCCTTGCAGTGAATGGAGAGCCAGGGACCCGAAAAAAGGTAGAGTCTGGGGTAAGGGGTGGGGCGAGAGGGGATGGTCATTCCAGCCGTCGTAAGAAAGCCAGTGGGTGAGCCATGGTTGGCGCGGACCTCGGCCCGGAACCGCGCCCAGTAGGCCAGCCCGGGTCTGCCCAGCGCGGCGGGCGGAGGCGGAGACGGAGGCCGAGCGGCCAGGAAGCCGGTGCGTCCGGCTGGGTCGCGCGGCCACGGCCATGGCTGGAAGCGAGCCCCGCGGAGCCGGCTCCCCGCCGCCCGCCAGCGACTGGAGCCGCCTGGAGGCCGCCATCCTGAGCGGCTGGAGGACCTTCTGGCATGCGGTGGGCAAGGAGCGGGCGGCGCGGACGGTGCCCCGGGAGGAGGCTGCGGAGGAGACCAGCGCACTGACGCGGCTGCCGGTGAGCCGAGACCGCAGGCCGCGCACAGCCCCCGGGCCTGGGCCGCAGGGCAGCCACTTCCGGGTGTGTGCGGGCCTGGAAGGAGAGTGGCCAGCATCGCCCTGACATGGACTCACGGTGTCCATCCCCCCAGCCAGCCAAGGTCGCCCCACAACCCACACTAGTGACCAGCACGATCACCCATAGACTGTCAGTCGTCCAAATAGGGTACCTGGAAATGTGGCTAAGGAAACGCGTTAGCTTGGGGAAGTATTCCATTTGTCTCTGTTCGGCACATCTTATCTTCAGTCCGAGACTCAGTGTATTCATTCCAGTTAGGGGATCGCCTGGAGCAAGCAAGTCTGATATATCCTAAACAACAAAACGGCCACGTAGTGGAAAATAAACGAAATTGAAAAAAAACCTCAAGTTAGAACAGGTCACAAAGAGAACGCAAGAGTTTCAGAGAAAGGTCAGAAAAGGAAGAGATTAGACATGTTGGTTATCACAGTTCTTTTATCTCAGTTGAATTATTGGTGCGTCCCACTGACATTCATTCCAAATGAAAGCCCTCCAAGTTTCTCTCCTGTGTCCTTTGAAATGGATTAATAGATTATATAGAGAAATTCAGATGACAGATTGACACGCATTCATTTGATCTAGTAGTAAAATCAGAAAAATTTCCACTAGATACACGTTTATTTTGAGGAAAAAAAATTATTGAGTAAGTGGTATATTAAATACAGAAGTGATTATCTTGCTTGAAAAATAGGAAGACAGAGCCTTGAGCTTTCAAGAATTTTTCATATGTGTTAGGAATTAAAATGTTGAGTTTTGATTATTCTCTGAAGGAAAGGAAAGTAAAATAGACTTAAGAGGTATAAAGAGTGACTCGTTCAGTTGACCTTTAGTATAGCAATTCTTTGTGGGTTATCTAAGTTATCACCAGTCTTCCAAGACAAATTATCCCTTTTTCTTCTGTGTCACGTGTCTCTGTTTCAGATCGATGTACAGCTGTATATTTTGTCATTTCTCTCTCCCCATGATCTGTGCCAGTTGGGAAGTACAGATCGGTACTGGAATAAAACCGTAAGAGACCCAATTCTCTGGAGGTATTTTCTGTTGCGGGATCTCCCTGCTTGGTCTTCTGTTGACTGGAAGTCACTTCCAGATCTAGAGATCTTAAAAAAGCCCATATCTGAGGTCACCGACAGCAAGTGTTTTGATTACATGGAGGCGTAAGTATCAATTTCTGTGAATTAACAAGAGATACTAAATTTTACACTAAATAGTCCACATTAGTTCTGACTCTGCTACTAATTTGTTGCATGGAATTTGTCTGAATGGCCCCTTGATAAAATAATGGGTAGAGCTAACTGACTTTTTTTTATAAGACCCTTGCAGCTTTAACCCTTTGTTATTTTCCTGTGGTGACTAACTAGTTTTCAATTCATTATATGTGGTATAGTTGGCCAGAAAGTAGACATTTCTTAACATTCTCATAATCTTTCTAATATGTTCCATTTTGTTAAACTGTAATGCCTTTTCATAATCAGAGAAGCAATGTCCAGAGACCAAAAAACAATTCTTTTTTGGTAGGGAAGCAAACCATTTTTGAGAGTCCAAGAAATAAGGTCTTGTTATTGCCTCAAAGCCTTGATGTTTCTTGAGTATCATGTACATGAGGACATTATTTTCACTGCACAAATGCTGCGTATTGGAGTCTATGGGGATCTGCTCTGTGTATGGTAACACCTGTACCTGTTTAACATAAAGATTTTAATCTTTGTGTTAAGGATGTAGAGGTTCTCAGAAAGGATAGATGATTTGCATATGGCACAGTGTGTAAGGGACTGTTCAATACTATCATGTTCCCTCAGAATGTGTCACTGTATGTAGGTAAAACCCACTTTATTGTGAACCCCACATTTAAAGCATAATAAAAAAAATTAAAAGAACCTTTGACCTTTGGGTAAGAATTGTTGTCCTATGCTAGATTCAGTAGCTACATTTAGAATTTTCCCACCTGCATTTTATTTGTTGCTCAGCCTTTCTAATCCAGATGTTATTATGTCAGGTAATATGGGATGACTAGATCAAAATGTACCATGATCTTTATAGATAATCTCAAATGACATTTCTTTTTTTAATAAAAAAATTACTCTTATTTACTATTTGTTGTATGTATGTATGGGTGGGCACACACATGCCATAGTACATATGGAGGTCAGAGGACAACCTTTTGGAGTCCATTTCCTCCTTCCACCATATGGGTCCCTGGGATCCAACTCACGTCATTAGTCTTGGCCACATTGACCTGCTGAGCCAACATATCTTCTTTCACATGGTTTTTATTTTTCTAATTTTCAATGATGTATATTTGGGCCTCCCTGTGTATTTATTTAATAGTTGGAATAAACTATTGTATTGGAGAGTATTAAAAGAGTATTTAAGAAGTCTGATATTAGTGGCTTTAGTAATATTTGAACTTTTCTGGGATTTAATGCGAAGTATCTGTAGCCGATCTTAATTATGGGGATTCTTAATCTTAACATTATTGACATTTTGGAGCAGTTGTGGGGGACGGTCCTGGAAATTGTAGGCTGTACGGTGACATCTCTGGTTCTACTAAGTTGATGCTGGTAGCACAGCCCCCCTTCCCCAGCTGTGAAAATGAAGTTGTTCAGACGTTGCCACATACTCTAGGATGGTAAAATCTTTCTCAGGAGAGAACAGTTACTAGTGTATGCAGTTAGTTTCAACTGTTCAAACAGATATTGCTGTTTCATGAGAGGAACTAAAAAAAGATATGTATGTAAAAACGTCTTCCCTGGGGAGGTCCCTGCAGCTTCACGATCACTCCCACTCTCTGTCACTTGGTGTTTTCCCTTGTCGTGGCACTCTGCATACATGTGACAGTGGTGTATGTATGACTGCCTGGGAGGGTTGAAACCGTCCATGTTCTTTATAGTACTGTGTTTTGCAACTCCATAAATGATATAGTCTCAGATGAAGAAGTCAAACGTTTTCTATTTTGTTGTCTAATTGTGGCAATTTTATGCAGTTATAAAATGTGCTGTCCATATACAAGAAGAGCCTTGAAAGCCAGCCGTCCTATGTACGGAGCTGTCACCTCTTTTTTACACTCATTGATCATTCAGAATGAACCCCGATTTGCTATGTTTGGACCAGGTTTGGAAGAACTGAATACATCTTTGGTGTTGAGTTTGATGTCTTCTGAGGAACTTTGCCCAACTGCTGGTTTGCCTCATAGACAGATTGATGGTAATTTTCATGCTAATATACAATATGTTTTTCAATTAAATCTTGTAGTGAAATATAGAAATTGGTGGATGGACTCCCTGCTCCCACTAAATGGGAAAAATTAATATAAGAAGTATGTTTTTTCTTAATTTCTCAAAATTGTATAATTTAGAATTTAATATGCTAAAATAAAGTAGTATATTTTAGCAGTGTATATCATGTTTACCATATGAAAAACTTACCAAAGAAAACCACTGAACACCTATTTGCAAATTATTTTATATATGTTGGGATTTTTGAGAAAGAATTATATTATCACATCTCTATAGAAAAAAGAAAAAATGAAAACAATCCACAAAACAGCATGCGTTTTTTTGGAAAGGTGGGAAAGCATCATAAACATGAATACTGATACACAATGAAAGATGTGCCTTACTCGTTATATGGCATAGATACAGAGATGTAGAACAAATCTTGGTCTTCCATGAAGACAATAGCTCTAAGTGAGAACACAGACAAGTATTTAGGTAATTAGAATTTGACCACTTAGTTTCTGAATAGAAAGATAAGAACCAAAGAAGGCTGTTCATTGAAGATGATGTCTGCTAAGACTCTTGAGTATTAGTAGCTGTGTCCTCTTAAAGAGGAAGGATGAAAGCACAGAGTTCTGAAGTGTCTATAAACCTAGCAAGAGTGGAGCTGGGTAAACACCACCACATGGGATGCATGAGTATGTGGGAGCTGTTGAAGAAGCTTCCTCAGAGGGTCGAGAGGATGAAGATTTCATTTTAGAAAGCGTATTCCAGCTCCTGAGTAAAAACTCATTAGAAGAGCCTAAAGAAGGTGCTATAATCTATGATTTAAAAACATGAAAGAGGTCATTGGATGAAAACGAATGAACACTGAGGATGAAAGTTGATACAACGAATAAGGATTTTGTAATAAGGATAACAGATTTCTGCCTTGTGGTTTCTGTTGGGTTTAAAGTTGTTCCCTAGGGTAAGGATTCACCAGAGGAGAATGCTGTTTGTGGTTACTGTTTTTGGTGACAGAAGCTAGGGATCTTGTCAGTTTTATTTTTTGCTAGTATCTGTAATGCCAGACACATCACAGGTTCCACACTACGGTGGCTTGAATGAGGATGTGCCCCATGGTCTCATATAGTCAATTGCTTGGCCCCCAGTTGGTGGAACTGTTTGGTAAGGATTAAGAGGCGCGGCCTTTTTAGAGGAGGTGCATCACTAAGGGAGGGCTTTGAGGTTCCAAAAGGTCACACACCATTCCCAGTTAGCCCTCCCTCTATGAGTTTATGTCTCAACTGTAAGCTCTCAGCTACTGGTACAGCCTGCCTGCTGCCTGTTGCTATGATCATCGCCAGGATGGTCAAGGACTCTAACCCTCTGGAATCATGAGAGTCATGAGGCCCAAATTAAGTGCTGTCTTTTATAAGTTGCCTTGGTCATGGCGTTTTTGACACACACACACACACACACACACACACACACACACACACACACGGTAAATGAATGGCTTACAGATTGTGTGTCCAGGTCAGAAGAACAAGGGCTAGAGAAATGAACATTTGGGAGTCATAAGTGTTTCAGGTCCACATGGACTTGGAAGTTTAGGGGGATGGAGAGAAAGATAGCGAGCTGTATGCTGAAATCTACGTGGGGGAGGGGATGATGATGGGTGACTAAGCTGAGGCAGAGGGATTGCTCTCCAGCTGCTTGGTGTTGTTTCTTGGATGGAACTATTCCAGATGGTTCTTGAGTAATGGTTTAGACAAGTCATTGGGAGTAGAGAGATCAGCCCACTTCTTAACTGTAGGGTATGAGGAAATAAGCAATTCTGATAACTGAGAGTCCATGGCAAGAGAAGTATTACCTAAGGTAGGCCAGTTTCAGACAAGGACTCATAGTAAAGGAAACAATTCAGGACAAGCCAGAAGATATGAGGAAATTTGATAATTATGAAATGGCAATTACATTCTTCTTACAGAGTCTTAAGTGATTGCTGGAAAAAGTCTACAAGGTCAGAGAAGAGTATGGGTTGCATAATAAGTTGGGCTCAGATTAGACATTTGTTGAAAGAATAATTTTTGGAAATTAAACTGATATACACAAACAGCAGAAACAGTTGGTTCTGTTTCCATGTGCTTTCTGTGGACTAACATGACCGAAGGAGCAGAGGATCATGTGGTTTGGGATAGTTACAGTTCTAGTACCCACAAGTCCAAATCTACACATGTGATACTTAGAATGGCGACATAAGATGACATGACACAGCTTATTTAAGTAGAATTCAAGAATTAGGGGTATTAAAGACTGGAGTTGTCTCTAATGAGGTAAGTGGGGTCAGACTATATTGATTTGTTTGTATATCTGGAGGCCCGTGGCTTTGTAGAGAAGAGAAACACTTGGATATGTATCATAAAGCAATGTATCTGCTACTGCAAGAAAGGCTAGTTAAAGCAAGAAGATTTAGAGGACTGGTTAGATTCCAGATTTCCAGCTGGTACTAAGAGGAGAATGGCCATGGAGAGAAGTGGACAGTTCTGAAGGGATATTTATATAGCAAAAACTAGAGTGATGGAGTCAAGGATGTTTCCTGGAGACAAAAAAAAGGCATTGATCATGAATAGAATTACCACCACCACCACCCACCACCACCACCACCAACAACAACAACACCAACACCACCACCACCACCACAACAACAACAACAACAAAACAGAAGAGGCCAAGAAAGGGACAGCAACAGTGTTGGATGACTCGGACACAAAGGAGTAAGAAGCCAATATTAGCAATCTAAGGGTCTCACATATTAGATCCTCAAAGCAACCCCTAAGAGGTATAGATTATTTTTTTGTGTTAAAACAGTCTCACAAATAAGTGAATGTTCTGGCAAGCTTAGGATTCTAATCCACATCACTCTAATTTTCCAAATTTCAGCACCTGCAGTTCTGGCTCCATTTCTAAGGCATTTCTAATGTCGCACCACATGTTTATAAACAGTTTTTCGTAGGGGAAGGAGGGGAGAATATATACTTGGATTATAAGACCAGTGGAGGTTGGAAGCATAAAATATGGAGAGGAGTCAACATGGGGGATACATAGAAGTAGTTACCATTCCCGACTGCTACTGTAATGCTTGCAATGATGACTGAAGACGGACGAGCCAAACTGCACTTAATTCTCTGTGTTTGTGCTGCCGTGTGAGTCGGCGTTCACAAGTTCACACAACCAACTGTTCTGTCTTCATCACAAGCCTTGCATTTGATTCCACAGTTGTGTGTAACTTGCTGTGTTTTTTTCTTTGCCCCCCCTTTTTTTATTTCACTGCATAATTTTTCTGTGGAATTTTTTTATGTTTTTATTATTGGCTTGTTTGTATAACTGATTTTCTCGTGTAGGTATTGGATCTGGAGTCAATTTCCAGCTGAGCAATCAACATAAGTTCAACATCCTTATATTATATTCGACTACCAGGTAAGGCTGTCTGTTCAGTGGGCTGCCTGAAACATCAGCCGTGGAACATTTTGGTGGGATGGGACCTGGTTAATGTCTTTTTCGTATGTTTGCACATTTTTTTTTCTTGCAGAAAGGAAAGAGACAGGGCAAGGGAAGAGCATACAAGTACCGTTAACAAGATGTTCAGCCTACAGAGTGAAGGAGATGAACACCAAGGAAGCCGCTACAGTGTGATTCCACAAATTCAGAAGGTGTGTGAGGTTGTAGATGGGTTCATCTATGTGGCAAATGCCGAAGCTCATAAACGTAAGCATTCTTTCCCTTCTCCTTCAAGGGGCTATGACTTCATTCTTTGCAAAATAAACAATCCTATCGTTACAGAGCCATAGTGATAGGACAGTTAGATTTTACCACTGCGGTTTTTCTGGCCATTACAGCCACTAGTGTTTTCAACCTTTGTACTATGTGGGAACTTCCTAGCTTGCCACGTTGTGATCCGTAGATTTGGCCTGTTATTCTGGACATCCAGTTTTTAATCAACACCATGGAGTCCTGATAGCTATAGCCATATTTTTGTATAGTTCTACATTTTAAAACTACTGATGCTTTCTCTGCCTCTGATATATTTAAGTAATTTATGTAAGTAACTGAAAATGTATTAGTTTATTCTATCCATACTGTAGTGAGGTGTGGGGATAGGATGCTAGTTGAATTGATTAAAGTTAAGTTAATTAAATCAGTGGATTGATAATACTCTCCATATATGCTGAATGATTGTCACTGACAATATTGTTTTGGTATGACATTGCTATATTATTGGACCATGAACCAATATTATAGTTTTCTCTGAATCCTTTGTGTACAAGGTAGAATATAAATATACAACAAATGATTTATTATGCATGTTGCTTATATATAGTATATATGATACATGTATCATAGTTATTTAATGTATTGGTTTTAATTTACAATGAATTTATTTTTCTACCAATCTGTTAAGTCGTGGAGGCAATTAGAAATCCTGGATAAATTGTTCATAAGAAAATAATAAATTATTATATTATAGGACTGTAAAAGGAAAAATTAATAGAGAAATAAAAGATAGATTGATTTGTTCAAACAACTGTTGGTGAGTTAACAATAGTTGCAAAAGTCAGACCCTGTATTTGCTGGCGGACATAAGACTGAGAGCAAAAACTGATAGAGAGCTCACTTTCATCTAGTCTTTCAGGTTGGTCCCAATAGCCCCCTGTAAAATGGGTAGAGCCTCAGACTCAATCCCAAGCATGATGGATACAAATAAATTACTTAATTAAAACATAGGATACAAAAATAATCTATACCTGCTTATAAAATTTTTTCCATGGAACTCTGCTAGATTTTCATTAAAAGTTTAGTGGTAGGACAGGAGCCCTCTAAGTCCTTTGGGAAAGAGGCATGTGTTGATTGGCTGCTATGCAGGTGAGAGGGGCCCTGTTTTCTATATCATTTTCTCAAATGAAGCCATAGCTTTCTGTCAACAGTGATAGGACCAGAAATCCCACTGCCTCTTATTCCACCAGAGACTGACTGCTCCTGAGAGAAAGGTAGAAACCAAAGCTCTTGCCTGAGCACAGAGGTAGGAATCGAGTTTGTAATAAGTACTCATTTGTCTTCTGATTCTGTGGAGGGAAGGATGTTTTTACAGAAGACCTTTCTACCAATACAGGGAAGAATTCAGTAGTCATGCTTGGACACCGAGAATGCTTCCACTATTCATGCTTAGGTGTGGTTGATATATTGTGTATCCTAATAAACCTTATCTGAGGGTCAGAGAAGAGAACAGCTACTAGATTAGACATAGAGACCAGAAAATGGTGGCACACACGCCTGTAATCCTGTCGCTTAGGAGGCAGAGATCTGTCTGGATCACTATGAGTTCAAGGCCACACCAAGAACAGAGTCAGGTGTGGTGGCACATACCTTTAATGCCAGTACTTGAGATCTCATGTCTTTGCTTGGGAAAGACACACACCTTTAATCCCAGGAAGTGATGGCAGGAAGCAGAAAGGTAGATAAGGCCCGAGGACCAGGAACTAGAAGCTTTTTAATCTTTTAGGCTTTTGAGGAGCAGTTCAGCTGAGATCCATTCAGGTGAGGACTAGGATGCTTTCAGTTTGAGGAATTAGCAAGGTGAGACTGGCTGTGGTTTGTTTTATTTCTCTGATTTTTCAGCATTCACCCCAATACCTGGCTCCCCTGAGTTTTTCATTTAATAAGACCATTTAGAAATTTGTGTTACACTTAGGGGCATATCATCCTAAGACTGAAGCTGTTACGTAAAAACAGCCTGCACCTCACTACATAGCCTGGGCTGGCCTTGAACTCATGGCATTTATTTTGCTTCATACTCCTGATTGCTAGTATTACAAGTGTGATCTATCATACCTAACTGCAGAGACAATTTGAATTCTCTGTGTTTGGAGTATTCTGGAGACTACTTTGACCCAACAGTCAAAGGAACATGCCTGCTTCTAATAGTCGGTCCGCTTTACCTCCGTCTCTAACTGCTTTTCTAAGTAAAATGCTTAGCATTAAATCTAAAAGTTCTGAGACAGAAAAAGAAACAGTGGCTTGTATCTGTAGGCCAGGCTTTTTGGGAGACTGATATAGGGGAATGGCTTGGGAATTTTGTTTACCATATGCTGTCAGTGATCTGGACCCCCAAATAAAAAGGCAGAGGTAAAAAATCTGGATGAAAAAAAAATAGAGCCAATTTTATGCTCACATATTGGAAGTAAGGCCTTTGAAAGAAAGAGTAATCTGACAGTTGCTGAATGTGTAAGAGAAAATTATCATGTCATAGAAGTTACTTTAAACGATTGGGATACCTGAATGTTTTTGCGACTGTATTTCTTTATGTCATCATTAAAATTTCTATCTTTGAAAGAAAGTTTAATACAATTTTGTGGCAGAATGATAAATAAATCTTAGCAATAAAGACAGTTTATTGTGTTTAAATCCTGATAAAAATTTTAATTCCTTTGTGTGCTATTTTTTAACTATAATTATTTTTAGAGTAATTATAAGTAATGTAAATTACAAATTTCAACTTTAATTCCTTAGGACATGAATGGCAAGATGAATTTTCTCGTATTATGGCCATGACAGATCCAGCTTTTGGATCATCAGGAAGACCAATGCTGGTTTTATCTTGTATTTCTCAAGCAGATGTAAAAAGAATGCCCTGTTTTTATTTAGCTCATGAGCTGCGTCTCAACCTTCTAAACCACCCATGGATGGTAAGGTCCTAACTGCTCTGGTGACAAAGAATTTATTTTTAGTGAACTTTATATTGTATGTATTTATTTATATATGTTTACATGTATGTTTGCATGTATGTGTGTTTGTGAGCTTTCTTTTATGGTAACAAAATACACAAGATAATAATTTAAAAAGAAAAGGAGGCATATTTTCTCTCAGTTTATGTTTTGGTTCATGATCAGTTGACCCTCTTGATTTTGAGCCTGTGGCAAGGCAGATCATCATACTGTAAATAGTATAGAGGATATAGAGATAGAGGAAACTTCTGTCTTGGAACAAAAGGGGAAGAGAAAGAGGAAGGAGCTGAGATCCCAGGATGACCTTCAAGGAACATCCCAAGTGACCTCCCAGAAGTCACCACTTCTTGAAAATTTCACCACTCCCTAACAGCAGTGTGTGGTAGGGACCAGGCCTGTGACACACAGAACTTTAGGGAACACTAACTGGAACAACAAAATTCATTTTCAAAATGAACTACCACTCTAAAGTGAAATTTAAGGGCTTGGCTGGTGGCTGGGAATAAATTAGGATTGGTCATCTGTTCCCTACTCACCCCTCCTATGGTAGGAACAGTAAGACAGTAACTGGGGGTGGTTTTAAGGACCCCTCTCTTGTGGTTTTCTTAGCACCAGTGTGTATGCTTTAAGAATTTTAGGGGGTTGGGGCTTTAGCTCAGTGGTAGAGCGCTTGTCTAGCAAGTGCAAGGCCCTGGGTTCGATCCTCAGCTTAAAAAAAAAAAAAGAATTTTAGGATGAGTAGCATTTCCCATGTGAAAACACAGGTCGTTGGGGCTAAGGATGTTGCTCAGTGGTGAAGTACCTACCCAATAGGTAGGAGACTCGAGGGTTTGGTTCCCAGCACCCCTGAAAATGTACATCTCATGGGTTAGTGCTTTAAATTTTGTTTGAATAGTGAAACCTTTTTCTCAAATGATAGCTGTCATGAAACTCCATATTGTCTACCTTCCTCTGCCTCCCAAGTGCTAGGGTTAAAGATTTTTCTTTTTTTTCCCTATCTACCTAAAGGTTTGTTGATTTTGTTTAAAATTCAGAAAACCAACTGTTTATCTTTTAAATCACTGTTTTGTTTATTTTTACTGTTTTCTTGGTTGTTTCTTTTCATCTCATAATATGGTGTTTGTTTTGCTCTGATTTCCCTAAACTCCTGAGATACATCATTAGCATGTTTATTTGAAATATTATTTATTTACTGGGGCTTGGGCCAAAAATATGCCCCTATCCCTCTGTGTGTGTGTGTGTGTGTGTGTGTGTGTGTGTGTGTGTGTGTGTGTGTGTGTGTAGCTTAAGTTTTTCTGTGTCCCACCTGGCCCACGGTCAGGACAAATCTTTCCCATTCACATCCCCCAAGTAAACACACAGAGGCTTATACCAATTAAAACTGTTTGGCCATTTGCTCAGGCTTATTACTGACTAGCTCTTATACTTAAATTTATCCATAATTCTTTTTTTTTTTCACCCCATAATTCTTATCTATGTCTAGCCATGTGGCTTGGTACCTTTTTTCAGTACTGCCTTCACATCTTGCTTCCACTGTGTCTAGCTGGCGACTCCTGACTCAGCCTTCCTGTTCCCAGAATTCTCTTCTCTGCTTGTTCCTCCTATACTTCCTGCCTGGCTACTGGCCAATCAGCATTTTATTTATTTACCAATCAGAGCAACACATTTACAGCATACAGAGCGATATCCACAGTGTGTGTGTGTGTGTGTGTTTGTGTGTGTGTGTGTGTTTTACATGTGTGTCTGTGTGTATTTTAATGTACGTACTTGTTGCTCTAATTTGCCTTTTTGTACTGTGTTTGCTATATCCCATATGTTTGGTGTATTGTTTTGTAGGGAGATGTTTCTCTCCATCCCAAATAACACAGAGGCTTACATTGAATATAAGTGTTTGGCTGATAGCTCAGACTTGTTACTAGCTAATATCTCTATTCCATTCCTACTGGCAATCTCCACTTTCCCCATGGCTAGTCCTGTTCACAGGGCCAGTGATAACAACCTATTTTTTCTTGTAACAACCGGTCTTCTCCACTTCCTCAAGAAACAGATCCTTGATGTCTCTAGGATGGCAGTTAACCAAATGCTTCTTTACCCACACCTTCCACTGAGCATGAGCCCACAGACTCCTGACTCCCCCGCCCCCACACACACATTGTTCCATGCCAGCAGGAAGTAACTAGACTTGAACCAGGAAGTAGCTAGACTTGAACCCATGCCCATATATCCAAAAATGTTAGAATGTTTGCTTATCTGAGAACTCTGCTTTGGCTCCACCGCTCTCTCTCCAGACCCTGCCTTCAGAAAGCATGCCAAACTGTGGCTCTTCCCCTCAGAGCTACTCAAGACCATGCCTGTAGGGTGTTTAAACTGCCTCCTGGAGAATGGCCATGTGGTTGTGTCTCCCCCACCTCCCCAATGTTTTTGCCCAATAAGCTTGATCTTTTATTTTTAATTTGGCTTGATTTGGATTACTGCATCGGCAGAGAGACTTAATATCAGGGTACAGAAACCTTTCACTTAAATTAATCCATATTTCTTATCTCTGCTTCGCCACATGGCTCATGGCTTGTTACCTTATTTTCTATGTGTTTTGTTTCCTAGGCAGCTGGCTGGCTTCTCTTCACTCTGCCCTCCTTCTTCCTGGTATTCTCAGTTTGATTGTCCTGCCTAACTTCCTGCCTAGCTACTGGCCTGTCAGCTTTTTATTAGACAATGAGAATGAAAAGTTTTTGCACTCTCCACCAACGTAGCAATCCAAATCAGACAAATTAGAAAATAAAAAAAAAAAAAAAGTTTAATGTGTAAAGCATTCCCAGGTGATTCTCCAGCCCCCAAGAGAGGAGACAGGGAAACCATATGTCTGTTTTCTGGGATGCAGCTTAAATACCCTGTGGGAGTGGTGTTGAGCATCTCTGGGGGAGGAGTCGTGTTTGGCAGGCTTTGAAGGGGCGGGTTTGGGGAAAGAGATGGGAAGGGGAGTTGAGGTGGATCTTCCATTGGAACATTCCAGACTTTGGGGTATATGGATGCCAGAGTGCCTGGGCTGAGGTGAACCTTCCACCAGAGCAGAGAGTAATTCATATTCACAGTGTACAGAACGATTGTCCCACGACATTGTTTCCCATTTTCATTTTTCCTTCTAATTTATCCAATGGCCATTGTTTGTTTAGTAGCATGTTACATCTATGTGTTCGTCCATTCTAGTTTTTTGTTGTTGTTATTTCTAGTTTTATTCTGCCTTTAATCATAAAAATACATGTGATTTTTTTAACTTAATTGTTTTCATTGTTGAAGATTCTGTGCTCTAAAATAATGTCTATTCTAGAGAATGTTCCAACATATGATGAAAACCAAGTGTATATTCTGTAGTTTTTAGATAAAATGTTCTCCATTGTCTCTCAGATCCATGAGTCTCCAGTCAGCTCTGCAGTATGTCACATTTATTAGTTGGCCAGTTAGGTTCATTAAAAAGTGTTTTAGTCTTCAAAGTGGATCCTTTGGAGGAATTGTTTTCCAGGATGTACAAGAAGCTTGTCCCTCCCATTTCCAGAGCTGAGTTCTGAGAAGTAAGACTAACACTAACATGGTTAGAAGACAGAAGAGAAGATCAGTTATGTACATGATTGTGCCCGGTGATAGTGCTTGAAAAACGTACTCAGTCTTTGTTCAGGTCATTTAATTTTAGCTCATATTGTTTAGCTCAAAAACAAAATAATGTCTAGAGAAATGCGTCTCACCCTAAGATTCTGGTTTGAACTGACAGCATCATCTCTCACCTGCTCACAGGTCCAGGATATAGAGGCTGAAACTCTGACTGGTTTCTTGAATGGCATTGAGTGGATTCTTGAGGAAGTGGAATCTAAACATGCAAAATGATGTTCCTTTTGGACCTTCGGAAGCCCCAGGGAGTGATGTGGTGTGTGTTTCCCATCATCCATCCTGTTCCTGCATTTCTGTAGGAGGGCTTTACACAGGACAGCTATTGCTGCCGTGATCCTGACTCTTGACCATAAATCAGTTGCACGTTTCAATCATACTACCTTTCCCCAAAATGAACTCTCTCATTTTTGATAACTTTTATATTTTCTGTCTTTTTGAAAATATTAAATTCTGCAAAACCAAAGTTTGTGATTCTCTCATTCTCATGGCTTCTCTTCT
Source organism: Onychomys torridus (assembly GCF_903995425.1). NCBI lineage: Eukaryota > Metazoa > Chordata > Mammalia > Rodentia > Cricetidae > Onychomys > Onychomys torridus. Next base: position 43,926,605 of record NC_050457.1, on the reverse strand, counting down.
TTCGCCAACACGTTTGCCCTGATGGGAAATAGTCAACCTGCTTAGCTTAGGATATTTCTAGGGGACTCACTAATTGGTTATCAGAAAGAAGTTTTTAATCTGTTCTCAATACTAGTTATACTAGTTATGAAAATTTCAATAGAACTGCATTAATATTATAACCCAAACCTCTGTTCTTTTTTGAGAGACTAGAAAGAATATTATGTTATATCTGATTTTGCTTCAGTGCAAATGACTTTTTCCTGGAAGTTGTTATGTTCAAATAATTTTGAACATGGAAGTGCTAACTTCTGGGTCATGAAGAAAACATCCCAGAGATTTACGTGTGTGATACTACCTCACCAAATGCCCGTGTCTTGCAGAGGAAATAACCTAGCACCCCATTGGAACTGGGGAATTTTTAAGTTATAGTGAGAGGAATATAAATGGTGCTGTCTGGTTCTGTATTTAAAAGTATTTTTGTTTTGTGAAGACAGCTGTACCATACATATGATCATATTCTTTCTTAATAGTCGGTGATTATCTTTGCTATTTTGATCTTTTGGTGAAGGTCTTGATGGTAGAGCTCCCAGCTGTGCTGGACCTCCCATGCCAAGAAAGACCTACGTGGGACTAACTGGGAGAGGATGTTCCTGAGCTAACACATGTACTCATGTATCTGTTAAGCTCATGAATAGCTTCAACCCACTCAAGAAAGCAGCTCCCAAACTGGCATTTAAAGATCCCATTTGTTCCTACCTCTTAATAGTATATATAAGGAATTAAACACAACATGTACTTCAGAAAGAACAAATTGCATACAATCACAGCCACATATTTTTCTTGGTTTTAGTTGAAGCAACAGAGGCACAGAGAAGTGGGGAATTCTATACCATTCCAGGTCACATATCATGGTATGTCTAACTAGGGAGGACATGAGACATGGGAACTGAAGATTCCTTCACCTAAGTTAAACAGTGACCAGTTATTACAATGTTAATTGAGAAATCAATTATCTGGGGCCATTGAGATGACTCAGCAGGAAATGCCCAACAACCCAAGGTAGGTCCTGTTGCTGTGATAAGACACCCTGACCAATGCAGCTTATAAAAGAAATCATTTAATTGGGGGGTTCATGATTCCAGAAGGTTAGAGTCCATTCCCATCAAGACAGGCAATGTGCCAGCAGGCAGTCAGGCAGAGTGCTGCAGCAATAGCCAAAACCTCACATCTTGATTCACAGCATGAGGTAGAAGAAGAGCTAATTGGGAAATGGCAAGAAAATCAAAATCCACCCCTAGTGACAAGGCCACACCTCCTAACCTTCCCCAAATGGTTCCATAAACTGGGGACGGACCAGTCAAATATATGAGGACCATTCTCATTCAAAACACCACAGATCTCCTCAACTTACATTGGATGGAAAGAATCAGCTCCCAAAAGTTGTCCTCTGACCTCTGCATTTATGCAGTGGCATGCTTGCATATATGAACGTGTGTATGCACACCCAAAGAAACACACACACAGTAATAACTTTAAAAGCCAAGTTCCTGGATTTTGTTATGGTTCACTAAACTCTCATCAGTGCTGTTCAAGGAATGAAGTAAATAAAAAAAACAGCTAGGCATGGTACCTCTGATGTTGACAATGACCTCATTCAAGTCCCAGTGATGCCAATTCTTGTCCACGTGACCAAGTAAGTTTCTTAAATTCTCAATTATTGTTTTCTCCTGTACAGAACGGGGATCACTATATTTGCTTTGGAATTGATTTTTGGCTCTACCAAGGGCTAGATTCGAGCATCAGTGATATTAACTCTCTGTGGGAAGGTCTTCACTTTGGTGGTAACCTAAGTTGTTTTTTTCTTTTTTTTTCAGCATTACTCTGAGATGATTATTCTGCTTGGACAGCCACTTAACAGCTATGGATTATATGATTAAAAAGTAAGGGCCAATATTTCATCATCCAAACTGCTGAAAAATAACTGGAAAAGTGTGCCCTTTTGGTATTTTCTATTTCTATTCCTTGGCTCATGGATGGTTTGAGATGGTATGAGAACCACATGTACTTATTTGTAAATGTTGTGAACTAAATTGTATTCTTCTAAATTCATGTGTTGAAACCTGCTAGGATACCTCAGTATACCTCAGAATGTGACTATATTCAAACTGGGGGCCTGTTTGTTTGTTTCTTTGTTTGTTTTAGACAGGGTTTCTCTGGCTGTCCTGGAATTTGCTCTATAGATCAGGCTTGCCTCTGCCTCCCAAGTGCTGGGATTAAAGGTATATACCGCCACAGCCAGCTGAGGGACTTTAGTTAAGGAGGTAATAATGATCAAATGGGATGTGGGTGAACAGAGAAAAAGCTCCATGAAGACACAAAAGACTGATATTTGTAATCAAGAGACCTCAAGAAAAGACCAACCTCTCAATATTTTCATATACTCTTCAGGAGTGTGACAAAATCAACTTCTGCCTTTTTCAACTGTTTGAACTATTTTGCTATGGCATCCACAGAAAACTAGAATGTTGTTTAATATTGGTTTTAGGCTGCTGTCTTGCAGAAATCATACAGAAGGTCTTAATATATAATGGTATTTAGTTTTATAACTACAATTAAAACAAGTATATGTTAAAGGACTATTAGCTTTATTTCTACCAAGGAAAAGCATAATTCCCTATATTATTGTCAAAATTATTTTTTTGAAATCTTGATTCTATTTCATTACTCTTTAGAACCCAGTGGTTCACCATTCCTTTTAATGAGTCCTAATATTTATAGCTTGATCTCATGATAGAAAAAGAGCAGTTTTCTCAGTGCCTCATTGCATGGAGTTGGAAGACAGAACTAATAATTTGTGGGAATTGTGATTGTTACCATAGTGATGGACTATCAAATTTGTCATTCTGAAATACATCCAACAGAATAATCAAGTCACATAAACATTAGATGTCTTCATTTATGAGATATTTCAGATTTGTAGTAATAGGAAATATAGAAATGATGAAGCTTAAGATTTAATTCAGGCCTACTGTGTGCCAGGCTTTGTGTAGTTTCTGGGGATCCAGAAACAAAAACCAGTGCTATAAAGCCCTCAGCAAAATGGCTTTTTCAGCACTTTGGTATCAGCTGAAGTTGGACTAGTTTCCAACAGTATATAAAATGGTGATAATTATAAATCGACCATGCTAGTATACAAAAAAGTGAATTCCTCATCTGATGAGAGAGACAAGATTTAAGCCTGAAATTATTGGTTTCTTTTCAGGACATTTTAAACTGATAGCCGAAATGATGAGAATTAGGGAGACCCAAGCTTTTGAGAAAGGCTTTGACCATGTATGTCAAGTTTATTAAAAACCATTAATTGTTTTGACTTAGTAACTAAGTTTTTAAAGCATATTGTGGTGTTTGAATGAAAATGGCCCCCCAGAGGGAGTGGCACCATTAAGAGGTGTGGCTTTGTTGGAGGAAGTGCGTCACTAGGGGTGGGGCTTGGAAGTTTCAGATGCTCAAGTGAGACCCAGTTTTACTCTCTCTTCCTGCTGCCTGCTGATCCAGATGTAGAACTCTCAGTTACCTCTCCAGCACCACCATGTCTGCCTGTATGCTGCTATGCTTCCTGCCATGATGATAATGAACTAAACCTCTGAACTATAAGCCAGCCCCAATTAAATCTTTTCTTTTATAAGAGTTGCCATGGCCATAGTGTCTCTTCTCAGCAGTAGAAACCCTAAGATGTATATCTTCAAGGAATAGTCACTGATTTGCACAAAGTTACAACTAATTGAAAGAAGAAAAGAATTCCACATGGTAACTGTGATAAAGAGAAAAAAATCTTCACAACCACACATGCTATATTAACCAGCTTTTCATTACTTTAATAAAATGCCTGGAATATTAAATTTTAAAGTGATGAGGCAAATTTTGGTTCAAGGTTCTGGAGTTTCTAGTCCAAGACAGGGCTGCCCCATTGTTTTGAGCCTTTGGTAAGGACAGCATATGGCAGAAGCATGTGGTAGTAAACCATTCATGAGCCAAGGAGTAGAAATAGGAAATACCAGGTGGTGGGATTGTGTAACCTCTAAGGACTCCCTCGGTCCATAGAACTCTAATACTACAACCGGGGGCCAACACTTTGTGTCTGGACCTTTAGAGGACATTAGATATATTCCAAATCAGAGCAAAAAAACTTGGTTGAGAAACTTTCAACCACAGAACTATGTAGAGAAATGCCATGTGAGCTTTGTGAATTGCCATGTGTTTTACCAGCTTACCATTTGTCACCAACAACAGTGGTTAGCACATAACAGATGTGTAGTAAATACTTTTTAGAATGAATGATGAAAGAATATATGACAAAATGTGGCCTTAAAATGGCTTTAAATTATACCTAAATTCATAAAAATGATCACAGTATTTTAAGTAAAAAGGCAGACTGTAAAACAGTGTTAATAATGTTGCTCTTTTGTGCATTCAATCTTCTTGTGTTTTACATTTAAAAGACATAACATTTGCCAAAGAACACTTACCCCTTTTCAGAAGTCAAGATCTAAAAAATGTGGCCAGGCAAGGTGGCATCCTATAATATGGCTATTCCAGAGACTAAGGCAGGAGAATTACAAATCCAAGGACAGTGTGGACTAATGAGCCAGGCTAGCTTGCACAAATTAGTGAGACCTGTCTCAAAACAAAAAAGTAGGAAAGAGGGCTAGTGGCATGTCTCATTGGCAGAGCACTTGCCTATATTCCAGCAGTATATAAAGAGGTCTAGAAAAAGTCAAAAGAGAGGAGGGAATTCTTTCATAGGAAATGATAAGTGGATAAGAGTACATAGACTATCCAAAAGGAAAACTAAAAATGACAGTGTACTTAACCACCTTTATCAGTTAAAAAATACAAACAATCCACTCACAGCGATGGTTTAGTATTAATTGTAAACTTGACAAGATCTGGACTCATCCAGGAGACAGGTCAGGTCAGGTCAGCTATTATGGGATGATCCATACAAAATATGGGTGGCAGCATTTCACGGGCTGGGGTGCTGGACTGAGTAAAGTGGCGAGAAGCAGCTAAGTATAAGCCCTCCTTTCTGCCTGTGGACACAGTGTGACCAGCTGCTTCAGGCTCCTGGACCTTCCCCATCAGGATGGATTGTGCCTCGAACTGTGAGCCACAATAAAGACATCCTTCTGCAAGTTCGTTTTGTAGTGGTATTTTGTCCCAGCAAAGGGAAAGGGAACCAAGGATGACAAGGCAGGAGGGGTTTAGGCTGAAAGACAAAGAGACTGTGGCATAGGAGAGCTGCTGGGAGAATTAGACCAGAATACAGAGACAAGCCGTTGAGTAGCAACGAAGAACTTCCGGTGTAAATAGAGGAATGTGGGAGGAGCATAGTGGGACCTTGGTTCAGGAGTCCGGAAGTAAAAGTTTCGGGCATATATTCTGTGAAAATTAATGAGTCTTAAGCTATCAAAAAGGGGGTGCTTTGGGAATGGTGAAGGATAGAGGAATAGTGTTCAGGCTATAAGATCACTCTGGTACCAGGGCTAGGAGAGGGTTCAGTATGAATGGAGGGGTGCTAAGACTTTGAGGAACATAGTAAGAAAGCTGCCCTTCGTATAGGAGTAAGGTGGTAAAAGAGGCAGGGTGTGTAGATTAGGGTCACACTTAGAAGGGTTATAGTTTAAGAACCAGAAGACAGCAGTTTTGAGTGATGGTAACTTCCACGCTAATGCCAGGCAGCTGAAGGTCAGTGAAGGTCAATGCTTCGGCTGTGGCTGAGGCTCATTTGACAATGAAAACACTAAAATAACAAGGTGCTGAGGCAGAAGAGGCGTTCTCAGGAAGCCACTCAGTCATCCCAGTGGCTCTGCGATGCTTTGCCATTCGGAGACTTACCTAATCTATTGTCTTCGTGGGAAAGTTTTACATGAAAAATCCAATATCTCTAATGAATAAATAAAAGACCATAAGAGTATTCACGTAATCTAATTCTTCTTGGGTGAGCATTGGTTGTACTTTTCAAGCACTTTTTTTTTTCCATCCCATATAAATTGCCCGTTTTATTGACATAAGGTTGTCTAGAGATCTTATTAACTTCTCTTAAAATTGCACAACATAGCAATTGATGTATTCCCAATTCTATGGTTAGTGTAACTCAGTGTTAGGTATCTATAACCATTAAGATAGTCAACATAAGATTATTCCTATCGCCGGGCAGTGGTGGTGCATGCCTTTAATCCCAGCACTGGGGAGGCAGAGGCAGGCGGATCTCTGTGAGTTCAAGGCCAGAGTGGTCTCCAAAGTGAGTTCCATCCAGGAAAGGCACAAAGCTACACAGAGAAACCCTGTCTCAAAAAAACCAAAAAAAAAAAAAAAAAAAAAAAAAAAAAAGAAGAAGAAAAGAAAAAAAAAGATTATTCCTATCATCTCAAGAAGAAACCCTGATTTTAGTTATTGATACACCATCTGTTTATCCCTTCCTAGCTTTTCTCAACACTAAATACTAATACACTTTCTATGTAAATTTTCCTATTCTGGGCATTTAATATAAATGGAATAAAAAAAAGTGGTCCTGATTCCTTTCCATGATTGTATTTACATTTTTATTGGCTTTTTAAAAAGATTCTTCTACATTTCCCCACTGCATCTGTTAACTTTTAAGAACTCCAATCATACTTTTAGAACTTAATTTTTCATTTGGCTTTAGCATTTTTTTTGCTAATTGTTTTTTCCCTTAGTATTTCTACCTGCCACCCTGTCCACCTGTTATTTGAGACTACATCATTTTCCTATTTTTGTATGTGTCCCATTTTTAAGGACATTTCAAGAAAGAATAATAAACTTTGAACTACATAATGTATGTGTTTCCTTTTTCAAGCAGGCTCACCCATGCTCCCTTTTTCATAAGGCATCTGTGGAGAGAGATAACCTTTCCAGTTTCTCAACAGGGCCCGCTCAGTTGGAGTTGGACCTCCATTTTGTTTATATGTAGTTCACATTGGCTTAAATCTTTCCTTTCATGTGAGTCTCTAGCATCCAGCAGCACTGCCAAGAAATGGATTGCTTTGATTCCTTCAGCTGGAGACACCTTTGTGGCCTGTGAGTTTCTGCTCTTGTGTCTTCTCGGAGGAGATCAAAACCTAAGCCTTGTCAAAGCCATGAGATGTTCCTGGGTTTTTCTGGGCTTCTCTATCTCTTAGCAGAATTCCCTTACTGAGAGAGTAATTGGACTGAGTGATGTGTTTTCACATTCCATGTCTTCTATTTGCTATCCACTAGGCCCATCATATTGTCATCAGAAGAGGCAGTATAATATTTTTTCTCTTCCCGGAGTGGCTTCAGGGAACTGGGTGTCTCTACCCATTTCTGAGGATTAATATTGCATCCACTAACATACAAATAAGCTATTGCCCCCAAGAAAGCAGCATTGGGTTTTTATTACCAAGAACTGCTACTTTTCTTTTTCTTTTTCTTTTTGTTTGTTTTGTTTTGTTTTGTTTTGTTTTGTTTTGTTTTGAGACAGGGTTTCTCTGTGTAACTTTGCGCCTTTCCTGGAACTCACTTGGTAGCCCAGGCTGGCCTCTAACTCACTGAGATCCTCCTGCCTCTGCCTCCTGAGTGCTGGGATTAAAGGTGTGTGCCACCAACGCTCAGCTTTAAAGCAATATTTGCTTACTTATTCATTTTTCAGTTCTCCCTGCCCAGCATAGGTTCTAGGGAGTGAACTCAGGATCTTGTGGTTTTGTGGCAAGTACTTTACCCTCTGAGCCATCTCTCCAAAGACTACTTTTCTCTAGAACTCACTTTATTTAGACTTCTTTGCATTTACTGCTTTTCTGGTTAAGAGTAATAGTTTTTAAATTTCTTTGTTTTGGTTTGTTTTTTTCTGTATTGCGTTTGGCCCACCACTCTTCCATGGATTAAAAAAGAAAAAGATAAGTCTTCATTTCTTTTGTCTTTTATTGTTGCAGCAACAATCTTTTTTTGTTTGTTTGTTTTTTGTTTGTTTGTTTGTTTGTTTGTTTTTTTCAGACAGGGTTTCTCTGTGTAGTTTTGTGCTTTTTCTGCAACTCACTTGGTAGCTCAGGCTGGCCTCGAACTCACAGAGATCCTCCGCCTGGCTCTGCCTCCAAGTGCAGGGATTAAAGGGGTGTGCCACTACCACCCGGCCGCAGCAACAATCTTTTACGACCTTCTCTATCCTATTTGAGCCTCTTGCTGGCTTTTATATTGTCTCTTAGATACCTTGTGATCATCTAGATTCTCTCACTTATTAAAGCATTTCCTGACATGATGTCTGCATGCAGTAGCTTCACTATAATTATTTAAGTAGTGATCACAATTGTATTTTGTGAAACATTTTTTCTGCATTCTCATCTTCCCTATAGTTACCATTATTTTGTATTTATTCTGTAGTGTGGTGATCCAGAATTCTTTCTTTCTTTCTCTGTGATGGGGCTTGTGTTGCCTCTAATATTCCCGACTTTCAGAATTCATCCTAAGGAAGTTTGCATGATATATGAGGCCTTACCTTTGCTAAAGCCTCAAAAAATTATTTTGTTACTCTTCCCATTTTACTATGTACTTATACTTTCTACATTAGTAACTGTTAGTGACATACAGCTTAGTCATTACCAGCATAGGCCTTTAAATAAGTTTGGAGTAGTGTATTAGGTACTTTCCGTTGCTGTGATCAAATACCATTACCAAAAGCTACTTATGAAAGAAACAGTTTATTTTGGCGTACAGTTCGAGATGGGGAGGATCGTGGTTCCATAATGGCAGGGGAGGCGTGGCAACAGGTGGCCAAGGCACGAAAGCGATCACATCTTCAACCCTAGCCAGAAAGCAAGATGAACTGGAATTGGGACAGGGCTATAAACCCTCAGAGCCCAGGCCCACTGACACTTCCTCCACCAAGACTAGACATCCTGAAAGATCCATCACCTCCCTAACTGAGGATGAAGTGCTCAGATTTGTGAGCCTATAGGGAACATTTCCCATTCTAACAGTCACAAGTGGGTTCATATCTTAAAGCCATAATTGTGTCATCTTGGGCAAATTTCATTGCTTCTGTGTGTTCACATTTCCTTAAATAGAAAACAAACAGAAGTGATTACAGCATCTACCTCATACGGTTCTTAAGAGGTTTAAATAAATATTTTGAAGTACTTAAGACAGCGACATGAAAAGTCTCTAAAAAAGTTTGTTTAGTACGTGTGAAAGTTTTGGTAATTGGAATACTGATATTATAAAACTAAGCTATTTCTTTTCTCATAGAAAATTCTGCTAAGAGAAATCCCCCTACCCTGTACCATGTAGCCAAATGCACCAACCAGGGCACGATAGTGATCTCTTTGTGATGAGGAAGAAGCATGTAGCCCAGCACCCAACCGAAGCAACCTGAGTGGGACAGGGAGACCCCATGCAAGTCTGGCTCCAGGAAGAAAACAGGGGCCCACCTAGCACCTTGCAGTACCAGCCAGATGGACACTATTAGTGTGAGCAGAGGTATGGTATGGTGTGGTTCATGGGAGAGAGAGAGAATGGTTCAGGTCCTATGGACAGAGGCATATCTGAAGGACCAGCACAGAAGGGATCAGGCTGAGATGGTCAGGGAGCTGAACCCTGGAATAGCAGCGACACACAGAAAGCTTGCCCTGCACTTTGTCTAGGTGGCACAGTAGGGATCACCTAGTTGGTGACAGCACAGGTGGTGTGGGTGAGCCAGCCGCAACGTTGTAAGTGTGGGAGAGCTGTCCCTATTTCACATATGGCGACCAACTGACCCTACACCTGCCCTGGCCCAGACCCCAGGGTAAGACTTGGCCGGCCCCATCATCAGTCCTATCTATGATCTGCTGGAGGACGTGAAGGTACCTGACTGGCAGACCCAAAGCTGTAGGATCTCCACAACACAGAGTAACAAAAGGATATCCAGGAGGAGTCCTAATTGAGAGCCTGGCATCAATGGGGTAGTAGAAACCAGAGGCTCCGAACCAGACCAATGACTCTTTGCAACAAACACTTGTATGCAGTTGCCTTTTTTTTTTTTTCCTTTTTACTCTTTACTCTTTTGGCTCTTGGGAGGGGGTGCTGCCAGTCAGCTCCCAAATGAATCACACATAGAGGCTTATTCTTAATTATGAATGCCCCACCTTAGCTTGCCTTGTTTCTTGCTAGCTTTTTTAACTTTAAATTATCCCATCTACCTTTTGCTGCTGAGCTTTTTCCTTTTCTTACTTCTGTAATCTTACTTTCACTCTTGCTCTTTCTTCTTTTCTTCCTCTCAGATTTCTCCTTCTATTTATTCTCTCTGCCTGCCAGCCCTGCTTATCCTTTTTCCTGTCTTGCTATTGGCCATCCAGATCTTTACTAGACCAATCAGGTGTTTTAGGCAGGCAAAGTATCACAGCTTCACAGAGTTAAACAAATGCAACATAAAAGAATGCAACCATTAAACAAACTTTCTACAGCATAAACAAATGTAACACATCTTAAAATAATATTATACAAAACTTGTAAGTAAAGATATCTGGACAAAGGGGTTCATGGTGTGACTCACTATGTCACACTGCAGTTTACATGGTATTTTTATCACTTAAAAATAGTGTTTCTCTTTTCCCTTTTTAAATTTGTTTCTCCTTTTTTTGTTAAATTTTGTTTCATTTGGGGGGTGGGTTCAGGGGCAGAGGACACATGCAGAGGAACAGGGAAATGAATGGGATCAAGATGCATGATATAAAAGACACATAGAAGAAAGAAAGAAAGAAAGAAAGAAAGAAAGAAAGAAAGAAAGAAAGAAAGAAAAAGAAAGGAAGGAAGGAAGGAAGGAAGAAAGGAAGGAAGGAAGGAAGGAAGGAAGGAAGGAAGAAAACTGCTATAAACGTTCTATTCATTTTAAGAGAGAAGTGTCATGAAGTCATTTGGGGAATTGTCAGTGTCTTGTTTTTCATTAGACCATCATAAATATTATAATTAGAACAGCAATTTGCCAGTCAAATAGTTGATCTTTTTTATTATGAGTTACCTTATCAACTTGGTACTGAAGCACACTGCAGAACCTACCTTCTAATTACTGCCTTTTTCTTTGTGCTGCTCTGCATCTTAGCTGAAGAAAGTACGAAGGCGGCAGTAAGGTATTGAGTCTGGTTTGACTTACTAATGCAACTCCCACAATTCTCTGAAATATTTTAATAAGGAAATGTCCGTATCACTACGTTTAATAATGACTATGTAGTTGCTACACTATGTTTTTGGTCCTAAGAACTATGTATCATGATACCACATCACCAGGATAATTTGGACTTGTTTTATCTCATTTTAAAATAAGAAGTGCATGGTACCACCATTATCAGAAGACTATTCCTAAGATCTGGAAAACATCCCTCTGCTCTCCTTAGACCTACAGAAGGTGGTACTGTTGCTATGTATAGAAGATGGAATCAGTGGCCAGAAAAATAGCCCTTTTGATGCAGCTTTTACAGTCTGATCAGATTTGTTGGGCCCTGGCCCCATTCCTTGGGTGCTGTTGCCTTGCTTGCTGACCTTGATCAGATGTCCTCCCTGTGCTAATTCCCTGCTGGTTTCATTCCTCCTAAACAGCTTACAGAAGGTTCCTTGTTTGCGTATCCTGCATATTGGTGTAATGCTAGAATGTAAAACATCTGTAGTGAACTTCTGCCCTCCCAGGTTCTCCCACTGTGCTGTAAGTCTGTATTTAAGGCCTCCTCCCTCCTTCAATAAACGGCATTCTACTGAGATGAATGACCTGCTGTCCTGTCTCTCTTTTTAATCCTCAGTCCCTCATTCAGACATGGTGAATGGGCAGTAACATGGGCGTTGCTACACAGATTGAGTTTTTAGTATTTTCTAAAGTATGTTTTGAAGTCTTTTATCTTTTGTTTTGTTTTTGTTTTTCAAGACAGGGTTTCTCTGTGTCGTTTTTGGTACTTGTCCTGGAACTCACTCTGTAGACCAGGCTGGCCTCAAACTCACAGAGATCCACCTGGTTCTGCCTCCCAAGTGCTGGGATTAAAGGTGTGTGCTACCACCACCTGGCTATCTTGGTTATGGACATGATTTGTCTTTTGGTGTGATGGGCTACAGTGTAAATCAAGTAAAATTCTTTAGCATGGGGGCATTTCTCATACTTACTTCCCAATGAAGTCCCTTTTCAGGGAAAATATAGAACAAATGTACAGGAAACATGTTTCAAGGAATTCAAACATCATAGACTATGACTCAAGCATCCCATCATGACAATCCACAGAAAAAATTTTCAAATAACATATAAGACCAGACAATTATGTTGAGTACAAATGTAGAATTATTACAAATTAACAATAAAATAACCAAATTAAAATGTGTAAAGAATCTGAATAGAGCTTTGTCTCTCCAAAAATGATACACAATGGCCAATAAGCAAAGGAATAAACTCAACACCATTAGCCATTAGAGAAATAAAAATCCAAACCAAGGTTTAGCCGATGGTGACAACAAGCCTTACTGAGGAGGTGGGTAATAAAAATCCATCTGTTTATCAGTAAGGATGTAAAATGGTGTACTCATCTGATGGCAGATGAACAGCTTTTCAAAAATCTTAAAAATAGATTTATTTTTTAAACCAGCAATTCCATGCCTAGGATTATACCTCAAAAAGAAATGCAAACATATTTATATACAAAAATATCCATGTTAATGATCACAGCAGGATTATTCATAATAGCTAAAAATTAGAAATAACCCACAAGTCCATCATATGCTAAGTGGCTAGACTACTGTATATCTACCCAGTGCAATATCATTTAGAAAAAAAGAGACGTGTTAATATATGCTGCAATGCATATGAACCCTGAATACAAGAAAGAGAACATAGATGATCCTACATATCCAGTGTAGAGTGGGAAAACTTAGGAAGGAGGAAGTACATCAATCACTGTTGCCTTTGATGATGGGAGGGAGGAGAGGGTGGGCTGGTGGCAATAAGAATTCAGCACCTGTCTAGATGTTTGGAGCCTTTTTGAGGAGTGAAGCTACAAACCACCATGTTTCAGTGGCCAATTTTGGAAGTGTAGAAGGCCAGATCCGACCTGTCGAAGGGTTCTTGGAGGGAGGAGAGAGGAATGAGGAAGTATTAGCTAGAAATATAGATGGAGATGATGAGAAACAGAGAGACACAGGATAGCTTCTGCAGGGCCCTGGGTCAATACCCAGTCCTCTCAAGTTTATTAGAGATGGGCTTTTTATACATCAGCAAGGGAGGGGCAAAAGACCTCCCCCTTTGAAAGTTGAGGTATAAAGTACCAACAAGTGTAGACCCTTCAAAACCCCAGTCATAACACCCTTGGCCAAATCATCCCATTATGCAGCCCTGCTGGGCAAAACAGGCTCAGACTTTCTGACCTTGAGTAATGCCTTACTAGGGAGCCTCTGTAGGCCCCCAGAGGAAGTGTTTGTTTTTCCATTTTGTGTGAAACCTAGATTAATAATTTATTAAATGAAATGGTAAGTAGTAATAAATTACACTGACTGGATAGAGATTTTCTTCATTGGATTAGAGGACAGTGACATGTTGAAGACAGCCCTCTATGACTGTATTTCTGTGTATTTCCCTTGGGTTTTCTGCAGTTGACTTACGAAGATGGTGTCTGTATTATTGAGCGAATATCGATATCCATAACCACTCATTTCTGTAAACTGGGTCCCTCAGATTTATGAAGTAGAGTTTTTTGTTTTATTTAATATTTTTAAATTTAAAGTTTTCCTCAGGGGAAAAAAAAATCACTGATGAAATTAGTGGATTCTTCTTTATTTATACCTGGGCCAGCCCTTCTGAATTAAGTTTGTTTAAAATGGGCATGTTAGGTACAGCAGGGCTTGATTCTTGTTATATAAGCCAATTCGTAGTTTTAAAAAAGTCTGGTTAAGTCTGTTTTTATTTGCTGATATAATTAGCTCGTACTACTTTATTGTATTTACTATGTTTTACATATTTTTGCTGTTGCTTTTCTGTTAATCTATGTTCAAGACTTACTTATTCTCCCTTTGTGCTTATACTACGTATTGTATGTCACAAATGTATGAATGAAATGCATCGGACAGTAAATCTATGAGTTTCGTTTGTACCGTTCTCATGATTATCTGTGTTATTGCTTTCCTCGCTCTCACTTTCTGAAGGCTCTTTCTCTGGGTGTCTTGCTTGTCCGCAGGCCTCTTTTCATCTCTTCTTCACCGTCGTCATTTTGGATACATTACCCTTTGCTTATGATCTGGATTGCATTCTCCATCGGACTGGTTCTTTCTTAGATACTTTCCGACTTAGCCTTCTTTGCTGAGGTGGCTTTTTAATCTTTGGCTCCAGAACCAGTTATGTCTCATTTCACGCGATCTCGTGTCTTTTTTTAATTTCTAGTTTAACTTTTAAGTATACCTTTTTGAGATTCTCTAAATCCCTGCAAATGCTCATTTAAGGATATTTAATGTAGAGGGCCTGTCTTCTTTCATTTTCCTCTGCTCTGTGGATTGTTGTGCAGTCCTCCTCATCTGAAGCACTCCCCTTCCACTTCAGACTTTTGATTATCGTAACTTGTGTGGATGCAGACGTTTATCTTCTGTTAGTTTGGGCATGTCTTACTTTCCCAGGCCAGCAATCTCTTAACAGAAAGGGAGACTAGATGGCAAAGTAGCTTTCTTAGCTCTGTAGTGCCCTCTTCTGTTTCCATGTCGACGCACAGGTTTTGGATTTTTTTCTCTCAGTCCATGGATTTGTTTTTTATTTTCTTTGTTTGTTTATTTATGAATGTATTTATTTAAGGCAGGGTCTCATTCTATGACCTTCTGGCTGGCGTGGAACTCCAGTGTTACTGAGGCTGGACTTGAACTCGTGGGAATCCTCCTGCCTCAGCTTCTGGCGTGCTAGGCTTTCAGCATGTGCAGTCACTTAATTAAGGTAAACTAGAAGGACAGTGACTCGACATAACTTGGTTTCATGCTCCCCCGTCCGTAGAATTTTTTCTTCCTGCCGCTTATATCCTCCTTCCCTAAACCTCCCCTTTTCAAGCCCTTCCCACTTCCTGCAGAAGAGGTATCGCCCCACTTCTGGCTGCATGGACTCGGAGTTCCCCATAGCCAGAACTCATCTTCACACAGATGCAGACTTACTCTCAGCACCTCTGCCCACAGGATAGGCCTCATCTACGGGAAGGAGATTCAGTCTGTGTCCCACCCTGCCTCACTATCGTCTTTCTTACAAGCCGGCTGTGTCTGGCTCCAGAGATGGATGGATCTGCTGGAGTCTGGATGTCTGCTGTCCTCATTTCCTGGGAACTGCTTCACAGTCGTGCTATAGGCCCAGGCTGTTGTCGGCTTTGTCCGTCTGTATCACATCATATGGTGTATGCAGACATGTGGAGACCCTTGGATTACATCACCCTCTAGGACTTCAGATTTACTTTCTGAGAACTTGTCATTATACAAGGCCTCCTCTTTCGAGTTGCAAGTTTTTGCCCTTTAATTTCTGCATATTAGATTTAGATATGTTTCTTGGTATAGTAAAAAGTAAGTCGTTTTTTTTTCTTTTTTGTTGTCTTTCTTTCTTCTGTCTGTCTTTCTCTCTCTCTCTTTCTTCCTTCCTTTCTTTTCTTTCTCCCTCCCTCCCTCCCCTCCCTCCCTCCCTCTTCCTTCCTTCCTTCCTTCCTTCCTTCCTTTCTTTCTTTCTTTCTTTCTTTCTTTCTTTCTTTCTTTCTTTCTTTCTTTTTGAGACAGGGTCTTCCTATGTAGCTCTTATCATGTAGACCACACTGGCCTCAAATTCAGAAATCCTCCTGCCTCTGACTTCCAAGTGCTAGGATTAAAGATGTGCACCATTACGCCTAGCCAAACTTTTCTTTCAAAACAAACACAGTTTCTCAGTCATAAAAATTATTTTCCCCCCTCCAGAACAACCATCTATACAGATCCTTGGCTCATGACTGAGAAGATGGAACCTCAGGTTGCCAGGGGCAGCAGGAGTGGGAGATACAGCCCAATGCTTCCAATCCATGGCAGCCTGAAGAGTTCAGAGACCTCAGTCCAGGTGGAGTGAGAATTGACTTTGGCCTAGGAAGGAATTTCAGAATAAGTGAGTATGAAACAGAGTTAGACTTTGTTCAGAAAAGATTTTAACCAGATTGAAGCACAGCAATCAGGAGGGGTACTTTTAGGAACAGATACGACACGAAGACACAAGTGAAGACTCCTAAAGAGAGATTCACACATATGTGTCATAGTAAGAGCCATATGTAGAGTCTTGGTGAAGTAGCATTGTCAAAAGGGTTATCAAAGAACTTTCCTCCTCTCCTATGTCCTTTTCCCCATTTGGGTAACTGAGATCATAGAATGATTCCATAGGTTACAAAGTCTGAAAGATTCTTTAGTATGCTACGTTTCAAAAAAGTTAAGGCGTATCTTTGGATGGTAAACAAACTTCAGAGTCTTATTTGTGAGATTCACAGAAAGTTATAGGTTTACAGAGGAGTAAGAATAAGGTTAAACTCAGAGCACATGTGTTCAGGCATGTGTGTGAGAACATGCGTCATCGTTATTTTAACTTTTTAAAAAAGATTTTACTCGATTATTTTTAATATATTTCTTTCTTTCTATGACTGTCTATGCCCATTTTCTTAATTTTTAAAAAAGATTTATTTATTATGTATACAGCATTTTGGCATGTATACCTACAGGCCAGAAGAGGCACCAGATCTCATTGTAGATGGGTGTAAGCCATCATGTGGTTGCTGGGAATTGAACTCAGGACCTCTGGAAGATAAGCCAGTGATCTTAACCTCTAAGCCATCTCTCCAGCCTTATTTTAACATTTTTATCTTAAATATATCTATTTTATTTTTAAGATTTTAATATTAAATCAATTATTATTTGTACACCCATGTCTGTGTGTGGGTGCATGATGTTGGCACATGCCATACTGTGAGCATGGACGTTGGAGGTCAGCTTTGGGAAGTTGGTTCTCTCCTTCCACTGTGGGATCTGTGGATTGAACTCATGTCATCAGGGATGCATAGAAAATGCTTTGATCTGCTGAGCTATCTCGCTGTTCCTGAAATATCTTTCTTTAAAGACAATTCTTTCCCAGGCCAGAGACTCTCTTCATGTGGAATTTAGATATGGTGGGTTGAATGAAAATGCCCCCCCTAGACTCATATGTTTGAGAACTTGGTCCCCCAGTTGGAACTGTTGGGAAAGATTAGAAGGTATGACCTTATCACTGGGGATGGGCTTTGAGACTTCAAGAAATGTTCTATTCCCAGTCTGCTCTCTTTCTGCCTATTTTAGGATCAAGATGTGAGCTCACAGCTGTTCCCTCTGCCATGACTTTTCTTTGCTTTTGTGGACTCTAACCATCTAAAACCATAAGACCAATTAAATCTTTCTTTTATGAGTCGCCTTGGCCATGGTGTTTTGTCCCAGCATTAGAACAGAAACTAAGACGCTAGGGCTGCAGAATGTGTAAAACACAGAGTCCTGCTTCAGCCATCCTCATTTATGTGGCATTAGAAGAATTAGCATTCTTATACAATGATGTAACAAATCCAGCTGCTGCCGAAATTGTACCATGGGGCACAATGTACTTAGGGCATTCAAGTGGGAAGATAAGAGATGAAGGAAATGGCATGAGGAGTGTAAGTTGAGAAAATGAAGTGGGTATAACACTGATAAGATTTATTTTAAAACCTACTTCAATGTTTAATGGAAACAAAGTGAGACAGAACGAAGCTAGATGGGGCTTTTTCCTTGGGTGGTTTCTCCATCGCCACCTCCATAAAGGCTCACATTTCTTTTCTTTTCTTTTTGTTATTTTTCAGAGCTGAGGACCGAACCCAGGACCTTATGCTTGCTAGGAAAGTGCTCTACTACTGAGCTAAATCCCCAACCCAAAGCTCACATGTCTATTGAAGAGCTAAGAGATAAACCTGAAGCTTCTGCTACAGAAGTCAACATAAACTTAAGCATAGAAGAGAAAATGGGGTTTTCAAATGCATTAATTGATCAGTATGAGGCCATAAGAATATTAAAAAAGAAATCTGCATTACTCCTGCTTCCTTGTGAATTGGAATAGTCTGAAAACCCTTGATAGTTATGACAATTTTTTTTGCTTTATCCATTTCTCATATTATCTGTTTAGATACTGGAGTAATTGTATACATGAGACTAATTATGATTAAATGATGTGTCCATGTTTATCTAGACAGTGATAAAACCACATGTTCTTTAAGCACCATAACATAACATGTCAGGAAAAACACATAATTTTATCTTTAATGTTTATGTACTTTGAGACCTTATATATTTGTGGCCCTGCAGAAACAGGGATAAGGGAAACAAAAATGAAGCATATTCAACACACAACCATGAAAATGTTAGGTAGCTAATGATCTTAGCAGGTTTGAGTCATTGTGGATGAACCATTCCCTTAAAATAAGAAAGTATATGTACACATTTATACCATGCACACATGAACCTAAGAAGTGTTTGCCATGCAGCTCCTATTAGGTCGAAGCTCTGGAATGATAAGGAAGTGGCTATGTTTGTTAATTGCCATATGTCCGATACCTGGGAGAATTACTGCCATGTATGTTATGAGTACATGTTTTTCAATAAAAAAGTAATCTAGTGTTGTGTTAATTATTGTTTAGAGGTGACATGTATATTTTCTATATTATTTAAAAATATCATAGACAAAAACCAAGTCAAGAAAGTCAGCATGCAGCCTGTGAGCCATTTAGACACAGGTGAAGGAAGTTGCATACAACCAATTAACCAATGAAAGTAATACATATGCATAGTGTAGAAAAGGATTATTACACAGCACCACACCCTCATAACCAGCAGCTTGTAAAAGCAAGAACCGAAGCTTTGGAACTCTGATTGTGCCTGTGCCCTGAAGTTCTTAATGGCCCACTACCTCTACTGAAACAAACCATGAGTCAGAGACTGTTTTTTTGCTATCTATCTGTCTGTCTATCTATCTATCTATCTATCTATCTATCTATCTATCTATCTATTTATATTATCAGCTTGATATAGTACAAATTATTATCCTAATAGTGAAATGTTTCACTGAGGCTTGCCCAGTGATTGAGTAAAACCAAAACTTATAAGCCACAGTCATCCTAGGGTTCCCCGTGCTGTATAGCTTCCCTGGTTCTGCAGGTAGCTGTCTGATTGTTCTTTGCTTTATATCTAGTAATCCACTTATGAGTGAGTACATACCATGTTTGTCCTTGTGGGTTTGGGTTACCTCACTCAGGATGATATTTTCTAGTTCCATCCATTTGCCACAAATCTCATGCTGCCATTGTTTTCCTCGAGTCAGAGACTGTTGGAGGAGATCTTTTTATTCAAGCCTGGGTTTGGGAAAATGTAGCAAAGACTCTGTTTTTCAAATAAAAGTATTCTCTGTTTTTAAAAGGTGAAAGGTCTCAGAAGTTGCATGGGGCTAAAACTGAAATGTTCTTGCATTTGGCAGAGTTCTTTGTCCTCAGACATGCCCTTTGATAGACAGGTCTGTGGGGCTCTGTCTTCTCTTTGAAATCATCTTCAAGCCCTATCATCTTTGTCTCTGTAAACACATTGGCTCTGCAAGTGAAGACCAGTAATGAGTGAAGAGGGGAAAATATTACAAGTGCCTCTTTAGAATTAGGAACAACACATAGAACTGTTACCGATCTAGGCAGGACCAACTTCTTGACACCATAACAGGACATCAGCTATGATGTATACACATGAAAATTACAATGTCAAATTACTGAGAGAAATAGGATGATTTTGTGCTGGGCCACATTAATAGCTCTCCTTAGCCACAAGAGGCTGCAAGCAGGCTGTGGGCCTCAGGCTGGAGTGAAGGAAGCTGGAAGCAGCAGGGCATACATAGGTCATGTTGCATTTTGAAACACATCAAGGAAAGGTTGTCCCTTTCTGTTGAAGCATGGCTGTTTTTATGTTTGTTTTCCTATCTATGTCAAACAAAACAAAGCAAAGCAAAGCACCAGCCAAACAAATGAAAAAACTTAAACCAAATCTATCTACTTTGTTTCATGATATTTGTTCAAAAGAATGGAATCTGAGTTATCTAGGACCTGGGGGGAGAGGTGACATTCAGAACTGCCTAAAAGGTCTTAAGATTACTATTTAACCAAATGGCAACATGACATTGTCCCCTCTCCTGAGAGTCAGTTCAATCCAAAAGGATTTGTCCATCATACAATCAGAAAGTGTCCCTCTCTCAGAAAATCCATTGTTTCTAGAAACTTTAGAAATAATTTAAAGCTCACCCAACATGTAGGTTGGTACAATGATCCCTTTGGCCTTTGTCCTCTCTCAGCCTTGAGAGTGCTGTAATAAACTTTACCTGTCTTCTGTACTACAGAAGTAGTACAGATGTACGACATCTCATTTCCATTCTTTAATAGAGATCATGAGGACCAGGAGACAAGTTGAATCCAGAGGGAAATCTTTGTGATCTATTTGGATAATGTCACCCTAAACAAAGACCTTTCATTCAGAATCTAATTTCCAGGTATTATGTAGAAGTTTTCTTGAAATATTGATCTGATCTTAGTAGAAATTTATGAGGTTTTAATTACAAAATAAGTCTTATTTTCTTTTTAATTTTCATTTGAACTGCAGCATTTCCCATATTAGACACCCTTTAGATGTCAGTCTTAAATGTTTTAACCACCTCCTCTACAAAATTTATTTTCTTCAGTTCTCTCTCTCTCTCTAACAGG
Source organism: Onychomys torridus (assembly GCF_903995425.1). Taxonomy (NCBI): domain Eukaryota; kingdom Metazoa; phylum Chordata; class Mammalia; order Rodentia; family Cricetidae; genus Onychomys; species Onychomys torridus. Next base: position 43,905,837 of record NC_050457.1, on the reverse strand, counting down.
GTTTTGAGACAGGGTTTCTCTGTGTAGCTTTGGAGCCTGTCCTGGAACTTGCTCTGTAGACCAGGGTGGCCTTGAACTCACAGAGATCTTCCTGCCTCTGCTTCCCCAGTGCTGGGATTAAAGGGATGTATCACTACCACCACCACCACCATCACCACCTCCACCCCCTTAACCCCCCACCCCCCGGCTTTTCTCCAGTTCTTACTTGGCTATTGTGGCTAGATATTTCAAACATTTGTCTTAGGGCTAGAGAGATAGCTCAGCAGTTAAGAGCACTTGCTCTTCCAGAGGACACAGGTTGGAGTCCCAGTACTCACATAGCAGCTCACAACCATGTGTAAATCCAGCTCCAGGGGATCCCACATCCTCTTCTGCCCTCCGTGAGCACCAGCCATGCATGTGGTGCACAGATAGATGACACACAAGCAAAACACTTATAAACATTAAAAAAAAGTTTTCTTAAAGACCTAGAAAAACTTGATTCTTTGTTCTTGTTTTGTTTTTGTTGTATGTAATTTGATCCAAATAACCAAACAATCTCACCAGTTTTTCTTATTTTTAAGTAATATGTCACCTCATTTACCATACTGATTGTCTTGTTGTGGGTGACCATAATATAAGACACTTGAAAGATCTTTGACATATAGTCCTCTAGTGTCTAATCAAATAAAGGGCTTAATTAGGCTGACTTTCAGATTTTGTGTTCCATTTCCACAAGAGGAAATGACCACTGTGTTTTTTCTTCACTTTTTGGTAACCAGATGAAAAAAAAAAACAAAACAAGATTTCTGTTTTCCATCTAGTTAACTTTTATGTTGCTTGGAGAGAATTAACTTTTCTTAACGTGGCTAGATTAATTTAAAGTTGTTGACTTTGGCTTTGAGTTTAACTTCTTTACTCTTTAAAGTTTTCTTTTAATCTTAGTTTTGCCATCTACTATGCTTCTGTTTGCAGAAGTTTGTGTCAAGGGTATAAAGTCCTCTTGACACATTTCCTAAGAGCCTTTATTCTGCCAGGGTTAGTGTGCTCATCAATCCTCTTAAGCAGGCATCAACGTTTATTTTTGCAAAAGACATGATAGTAACATTTTTTTGGTTGTAGATAAGACAGTCTTTTTCTTAACTCCTCAGTTCTGCCATTGTGGAGTACAAAACCCAGAGATAATTCATGAATGTGGAGAAAGACATGAAATAAAAGTTTGAGAGACCCAGGAAGTGCCTGGATTTAGTTCTCAAGTCTTAGTTTGAAGACCAATGCTCTTAAAATAAGCTCATTAATTGGTATGAATCTACGTAATTGTACCGTCATCTAGACAACATTGGGTCTTATCTTCTTATCTTCCCGTCCTTAGTATCCATTACTATCTGACATTGATTGTATTACTTGAGATAGGATAGTAATTAAATATTCAAACTGTAGAGTAAAAATCTGAGTTTATTATTATTTCTCATTATGTAAGAATGACTTTGAAAAACTATGCAATCATGCCTACCTATATTTTTAACTATTCTGGGAAGTGAACATTTTAGCTAATGGTGTGGTAGGCATGCTTACCACACTTGAGAGGACAAAGGATGCTGGCAGATCTGTAGCCTTTGGCAACATCTGTGGTTGAACTATTCCTACTTGGTAATTTTAAATTATTGACAGGACATTGCTGAATGCAAAATTAGAAATGGGTGAGTACAAAGGTTTTCCTGAGCCACATGTGACTGTTGCAGCTTTACAGGTGGCCCTGGTTCTTAGTTCTTATATTGCTCTAGGATCAGAACTTTAATTGTTGGCTGTTGTATTATCCAGGGAAAATGCAGCTACTCCATGTCTGCTTCCCGTCTCTCTCTCTCTCTCTCTCTCTCTCTCTCTCTCTCTCTCTCTCTCTCTCTCTCTCTCTCTCTCACCAAGTTTATCTTCTCTTATTGCTAAGGACTTTAGGTATATTAAAAATGGTATTAGCCCATTATCAAGTTATAGAATACTACATCAACTTAAGTACTAAATACTTAATACTAAGAGACCAAGAAGGTTCCAAAAGAGACTGCAGTACTCATTCATACTCAGTATAACATTTAGAGAAACTGTGAATTTTTCGAATAACCGTAGGGATTATTGTTTTCTTATGATTTCTTCACATTCCAGAATTAAAACAGAAAAGAGGATTATGAAGAAATTTGAAAGTATTTATCTTCTTTTCTTTGATATCCATATAGCACATTACAACCAGTTTGTCAATGTCCTTCTAAAGGGAACTGGAATGTAAAACACATTTATTGCAAACAAAAGCTTTAACTTGATCCTAAAATCAGGCATCTAAGGTGTGAAGGGAATTTGCTTATGAGTTGTTGAGTGCATATAGGACATGTACAAATGGGATGAACCTGAGTTTTGTCTACATAGTAAGGATTTTTGATAGAGTAATTTAATCATTATCCTCTCATTGGAAAAAATGGGAGAAATACAGCAATAATAAAGTACCACAGGGGTTTATATAAACATAGTAAAGGCACCTGCAGCTGCTGTGAGCTCATAATTGCAATGGTTGTGTCATACTCAGAAGACAGGAAGCCTCTTGTAGCCCTTCTGCCTATCATCTGGATTTTACATCCTTTCCACCTTCTCATCTTTGGTATCCCACACAATCACTTGTTCTCTGGATTCTGATTGGCTGTCATTTTCTGTAATGGTCTCTGTCAGCTGCAAAAGGAGTTTCTTTCTGAAGGGTGAGAACTATACTTACATGTGGGTAGAAGGATAAATATTTAGAATGCGGTTAGGAACTATTGTTATTTAGTGAAATGGTGGTTGAAGGTTCTCCTCAAAAATTCATGACCTGATTATCACCAGGTAATTGGCTAGGTTTCCAGCACTAGGAACGATATTCTTCCTGTTGAACAGGCCTTAAGTCAAATTAGTCAGCTGTTGGTTACCTACAAGATGTGACAGCCACTATTGCACCTTTAGGTACAATTTTGCCTTGTTGGTCATTGTTGTGGTGTGTCCTCGCTAGTTTTATGTCGAGTTGACACAAGTCATAGTCATCTGAAAGGAGGAAACAGCAATTGAGAAAATGCCTCCAGGAGATCCAGCTTTAGGATATTTTCTTAGTAATTGATGGGGGAGGGGGGAGGGGGGAGGGCCCAGCCCCTTATCGGTGGTGCCATCCTGAGGCTGGTGGTTCTATAAGATAATAGGCTGAGTGAGCCACAAGGAGCAAGCCAGGAAGCAGTACCTCTTCATGGACTCTGCATCAGCTCCTGCTTCTAGGTTCCTGTCCTGTTTGAGCTCTTGTCTGGCTTCCTTTGATGATGAACAGCTTATGAATTCAGTAAATTCTGACATTGTGTGAAGACACAAACATGTCTGTCTGTGTTGTGCAGAAGATGTGCATATTAAAGTATAATATTGACCGTGTATGTGTGTGTGTGTGTGTGTGTGTGTGTGTGTGTGTGTGCTTGCATGTGTGTGTTTCTGTGAATACTATTATTTTCCATGCCAGTTTACTGAGACACTTACTTTTAGAAATCATAAATGGTTCAAATCTGTAAACAGATGTTTCCTGTCTGGACCATCTAGTCCTAAACAAACACACAGAGGCTTATATGAATTATAAATCCTTGGTAAATAACAAAGGCTTATTACTAGCTAACTCTTACACTTAAATTAACCCATATTTCCATTTATGCTTTGCCACGTGGCAGTACCTTTATTAGCATGGCACATTCACCTCCTGCTTCCTCTGCATCTGGCTGGTGACTACTGATCTTCCCTTCTCCTTTCCATCATCCTTAGTTCAGACACCCTGCCTATATTCCTGCTTGGCTACTGGCCAATCAGCATTTTATTAAACCAATTTGAGTGACAAATCTTTACAATGTACAAGAGGATTATTATTCCACAGCACAAATTCGTTTCCCAAATAAGCTATGATTATGAGATTTATTTTATTTGACCTGTTGATATGATGGATATATCAGTTGGTTTTGAGTGTTGAGCCAGTCTTGTACTTGGAATAAATTCCATTTGGTTGTAGTATATATTTCTTTTATACATTGTTGGCTTGAGCTTGACAATATTTTACTGAGGATTTTTACATCAATATTCATGAGACATATTGGTCTATAATTTGCTTTTTTTGAAATGCCATTGCAAGGTTTTGGAAAATGCTGGATTATAGAAAGAAGCAGGAAACAGTCTGTCTGCTTTTCTATTCTAAAAAAAACTATAGAAAATAAATATAATTTCTTCATTATTATTATTATTATTATTTGTTGTTGTTGTTGTTGTTCTTCTTCTTTTCCTCCTCCTCCTCCTCCTCCTCCTCCTCCTCCTTCTTCTTCCTCTTTGAGACAGGGTTTCTCTGTGTTGTTTTGGGGCCTGTTCTGGATCTTGCTCTGTAGACCAGGCTGGCCTCAAATTCACAGCTCTGCCTCCCCAGTGCTGGGATTAAAGGAATGTGCCACCACCACCCAGTCGTACTTACGTTTTATAAAATTATTGATTGAATTTTGGTGAGACTTGTGTTGGTGAATCTTAAAAGGACCTATTAAATAAAAACTCAGAGCCAGAAATTGGGTTTAAAGCCTGAGAGAGATCAGAGGAATAGGAAAAGCCACAAGCTAACCTCACCCCACCAACATCTCATTCTCCAAAAAAAAAATAGAGCTACTTCCTATATACCCATGCCTATATTTCTTTCTGTTCTGCTCACTCATTTGCTCTCTCAGCCCAGCTATATCACTTCCTCTTTCTTCCCAGCTCTGTCACTTCCTGTCTGTACAGATCTCCCCTCCAGACATATCTTTGCCTCCCAAGTGATAGAATTAAAGGTGTGTGCTACCATTGCCTGACTTCTATGTTAATATAGTGGCTGGCTTTTTCCTCTGATCCTCCAGTAAGTTTTATTGGGAGGCACAGTATTTTTGGGGACACAATACATCACCACAGACCTGGGCATCTATTGTAGTTCAGGGTTCAAATATATGATTACCTGCCTCTCCTGCTGTGTGCTGAGAATGCAGGAATGTAATACCATGTTTTAATTTCTGTTCATATTTTTCCAGTATTTCTTATATGAACTTTGGCATATGTCTTCTAAGGAATTGGTACACTTCGTAGGCTATCTATATATGGGCATAGAGTTGTTTATAATGTTTCTCTTATCCTTTCAATGTCCATAGGGTGTGATTATGTGATTTCTATCCTTTCTTTCCCCCTTTTCTCACTCATTTATTTAGTCTGGCTAAGAAAAATGAAGCAACTACCGGATTTATTGATTTTATTAATTTTTTCAAAGAATCAGATTGTTCTGTTGGTGTGTGTGTGTGTGTGTGTGTGTGTGTGTGTGTGTGTGTGTGAATATGTGTCTTTTGCATGCATGTTTAATGGCATGTATGTAGTATACAGAGAGAAGATAACCTTGGGCTAGCTGGTTTGTGAGTATCCAGGAATTTTCCTTTCTCTGTATGAAATCTTGCTATAGGCACTGGGATTACAGACATGCTCTTCTGTACCCAGGTTTACCTGCATTCTGTGCACTTGAACACAGATTCTCATAACAGAAAAGCAAGTATGTTACTCAGTAAGCCATATACCCAGTCTGCATTTTTTTCCCATGTGCACTGACTTACAGTCTAATTTACAGTCTTCCTTTAGATTTATTTTTCTTTCTGTTTCCTAACTTGGACGCTTAGATGGTTAACTCTTAGACATTTTTTTTTCTAAACTCTACATCCAATGCTGTGAGTATTACTCCAGACACTGGTTAGTCACTCTTTTCAGTGCATCCTACATCTCTTTGTGTGTTTATAGTGGCTTTGTTCATGATCATCAATGATTCCAAATGCTTTCCAATAAATAGGTTTTAGGATATAGAAATAACCCAACATGTTAGAATACTAGCTATCAAAAATTATTGAGTCATAAACATATCCCACGTATCTTACTAAATAGCTGTATGCTTTTAACAGTCTAGAAAAAGTAACAAACAGGAACTGAAATCCCACCAGTGGTTTCTGGCACTGACCATAGAGCCATCTGAGGAGATTGTGCGGTGATACAATTCCCCTTTGTGAGACTTTCACAAAGCCATGAATTCTACCTCATGTAAGCTTTGGGACACTCTTGTATATCACTTGGTATACAAACTACTACACCATCTGAAGTAGTCTAGGATTTCCTACTAGTCAAAATTCAACAAAATCCATCAAAAAAGCAAGACTTCAAAATTGTCTCTGGACACCTGCTATGTGCACATTCTCGACTGTTTACCACACTATAGAATTACGGTAGGAAGCCAGGGGTCATAGTACAGAACACTACATTAAACAGCAATCAGTATTTGGAAAAAGGGTCTTAAGTGGCCCAGGCTGGCCTCAAACTCATCGTCATGGTCAATCTTAATTGCTAATTTGACACAGCCTAGAGTCACCAGAGAAAGGAGGAGGAAAAATAACACAATTAATGTTGAAAAGGCTGTAAAGCATCATCATTTTCTATTTACTTACAGCTACACACACACACACACACACACACACACACACACACACACACACACATTTCAATGAAGTTATGCCACTTGGGGTGATAACCCCTTCCCTGTAAGAGCCATAGACTGTCTAACAAAAACCTCAGTACCAGGAATGAGAATCCTTTGTTTGAGTTGGGAAGAGAGGTTCATACAGAAACAGAGGGATACACAAAAACAGAGGAATACAGAAAGAGAGGGAAGGAGAGAGGATGGAAAGTAACGAAATGGACTTTTGAAACAGCCATAAGGAGCCATGTTAATTTATTTAGCTAAAATTACATATAATAATACAAGTTTACATATAAAAATGTATATAATTTAGATGGATTTGGCCTACACTTGGCCAACAATCCTCCCCACAAGAACAATTGGACCATCTAACAAAAACTCTTAACACCCACCAGACATGAGAAAGCCTCTTGAAGGTGTTGGTCAGAGGAATCCAAGAGACTCTCAAAACGACAAAGGCTATTGCAGTTGCCTTTGGTTGCCTTCCAAAGGTTGAAGGTAAGTCTATATTTCTGAAGACACCATGATCCTCAGACAAAGGATTCAAGCTGGAACTGACCTGAAAGTCTCCTCTCTGAGGACTAGCTTTCATAGCTCTGGGAGGCATTATGTAAATTGCCAAGGGAGGGAAACAACCAGTAGCTGTACCCATCAGTGACTTCCATGACTACAACAATGACCAATATGGCAGAATATCTCTAAAGGTGCAGTAGTGGCTCTCATATCTTGGAAGTAACCAACAGCTGTCTAATTGGACTTCAGGCTGCTCAACAGCACGGATGCCATTCCTGGTGCTTGAAACCTAGCCAACTACCTGGTGCTAATCAGGTCATGGATCTTGGAGGAGAACGCTTAGACTTTACTTTATATTTCATAAATATTTAACTGCATACTGAATATTTATTCCTCTACCCACAGGTAAGCATAGTTCTCACTCCTCTTTAAAGAAGCTTCTTTTGGCAACAGTCAGAGACCATCACAGAAAGCAAGATCTGGTCAAAATATAGGGAGGAAATGATTGTGGGGTGCCCAATGAATACATCTACAACAGAGCTCCTGCATCTCAGGCTCAAGGAACATGGAGGAGATGGGGAGGGGATTGTAAGAGACAGAGGATCAGAATGTCTGTTGTGCCATGATGTCTCCTATATATGACAAGGAATCTGGACCTATTGAAACCTCAACAATATGATTGCCTAAACAAGACCTGAACAATGACAACATGACATGATATAGCAACATGGATGGGGGGAAATGTCATAAGGCTCTACAACTAGATGAAGACCTACAGGCAATTAATGGCTGCCAAGGGAGGTGGAATTATTATTCCCCAAAGATGAGAACCTTAATTGGTTATACAATTTTAGTGGTACAAGCAACTCTAAACAGACTCCACAGGCTGGATTTATGTGTTATATGTAACAATAACTCAGCAGATTGTATGTATATATTTATGCATATATATGTGGCAATAGCAAAGAAGAAGAAGCCATGAAATTTGAGAGGGAATGGGGGGCATGGAAGGAGTTAGAGGGAGTAAAGGGAAGGGGAGAAATGATGCCATTACACTTTTAATTAAAAAGTAAAAGTAAAATAATGGCATAGGAAGAATAAAAACCATAATCTGTAACTCAGAAATACTTGCAAAGTAACCATATTAGTTGTGCAATAATATATGCACTCTGGTAAAGTAAACTGCATTTTACTATATACAACATCTGTGGTGATATATTGTATACCCTAATAAAGCTTGCCTGAGGATCAGAGGACAGAGACAGCCACTAAATTAGACATAGAGGTCAGGCAGCGATGGCATACACCTTTAATCCTAGCACTCAGGAGGCAGAGATCCATCTGGATCTCTGTGAGTTCAAAGCCACCCTGGTTTACATGAGATTGACTCAGTCTAGGAGAAAAACAGAGCCAGGCAGTGATGGCACATACCTTTAATCCCAGTACTTGAGATCTCATGCCTTTGCTTGGGAAGCATACACACCTTTAATCCCAAGAAGCAATATGGCAGGGCAGAGAAAGATATACAAGGAGTGAGGAGACAAGAACTAAAGGCTCTTTTTGGCTGAGGCCTTTCTGGTGAGGACTCAGAGGCTTTCAGTCTGAGGATTCATGCAAACAGGATTGGCCAAGGAGTTGGTGAGGTGAAGTTAGCTGTGGCTTCTTCTGTTTCTCTGATCTTTCAGCTTTCACCCCAATATCTGACTCAGGGTTTTTTAATTATAAGACCTTTAGAAATTCGAACAAAAAACATCCTCCCAAAGTAGAGAGGGAACTTTAAACAACCTAACAATTACTGTTTCCTGGACAGCAGAAAGCAATATTAGTCTCCTTTAAGAGTCCCTGTTGGTTTCTGGTTTAGGAAAAATCTGTAATGACCACACTAATCATCATGTGCAGTATGACTTAATGTTACTTTTATATCAACATGGTAACAAGCACCCTAACTAATCCATCTAATTATGAATATTTGACAACGTTTCTTTCTTCCGGGCTCTTAAGTATGTGAAGATCAGAGAACAACTTGCTGGAGTCGGGTCTTTCTTCGACTGCAAGGATCCAGTGGATACAATTCAGATTGTCAGCCTTGGCGGCACCCACCTTACTCACTGAGTTACCCCACCAGCCCTAGCAGTTCATCTTTATAGTCCTTTGTATGTTGTGGCTATTTCATCTTCTGTCTGAAGTGTGAGTGGCAACTTCTTTTTCTCCCCCCCCTCCTCCTCTTCTCTTTACTTTGGTGGTTATCTCATTTCTGGACACAAGATTTAATTTCACAAAATCTCATTGGTCAATTCTTGGAACTGTTACCTTGACTATTGGAGTCTTTTCCAGAAAGTCCTTGCTACGTCTATGTCGTGGAGTAATTTACCCATGTTTTACAGCAGCTCCAGTTTGGGGTCTTGTTTTAAGAACTTTGGTCTACTTTAAATTGATGTTTGTTCAGGGGGAGGGGATAAGAATTTAGCTTCATGTCTCTACATGTGGATATAACAGGTTTTCCAACACCATTTGTTAAAGAGGTTGTAGTTTTTCTAATAAAGCATGATGGATGTAGCTGTGTGGTTTTACCCTTGGTTCTTTATTTGAGTCCATTGGCCTATGTGTCTGTCTCTGTGTCATACTGTCTTTGTCATTATGGGTTTATTGTGTGACTTGAGATCAGATATTGTGATCCCTCCAGCATGGCCCTTTCAGCTTTGGGCTATCCAATGCCAGGGTTATTTTCAGCTTATGCGCTTAGCTTCCAATCCCTGAGGATGGATTTCCATGTGAGCCTCACTGTCTGAGCTGGACTCCGTTTCCTGAAACTTTAGGCTTATTATGAGTGAGCCCTACTGTTCTTCATGACTGCCTCTCAGGGCTGTATCTCACCCTGGGCTGTAGGAGGAGGAAACCACCCCTCTGTCTTGTGGTTGTTTTCTGTTCAGTTCCTCAATTTTCAACATTAGATTCCTTTTTATTTGGGGGTCTGGTCATAGCCCTCTGATCACATGTAGGGAAACTGAGGATCCTCTTTACTGCTCACCCATCTTTTGGAGGAGTCACTGTCTTACCAATATTAGCAGCTGGATTTGAGGGTTGTAAGGGATGTGGGCTTATCTCTGGGGAGAGCACTGACTGACTCTTCATGTAGCCTATTGAGTTTGCTTCCTGTGTCTAGGCAATGAACTGGAACTACAGACTTATTCAGGTTTATTGTGAGAGCCAATTAAAGTGAAAAGATACCAAGCATTTCAATACCATTTGTAGAATTTTAAGATGTTTGAAAGGAAGCTTTATAATCTTATTTTTCTTCCTTCAGATCCTGACTCTTCTTTAAACATTAGAAAAAAAAAAATTCATTCTCAGCCTTCTACCTGAATTTGTATCGCATGCTCGCCATTGTGTAGGGAATAGCACTCCAAATCATTGAATAGCATTGCTTGAATATATTTTGAGGATCATTTCATTTCGAGTAAACATATATCCCTTCCTTTGCTTTATCATAGCTGCATAGAAATAGTGGTGAAATACTCTTTTCCTCCTGTATCCCCTGTTCTTACCAGTAGGGGGCACCTGAGGATTTTAACTGTATCTTTTAACTCCTTTTTATTTCAAAAAAGCTACACTTAAGTTTTGTCTAGATTTTTTGTTAATTCTCTCATTTTTTGAGATTATAGTTATAACATCTCCTCTTTCCCTTTGTTCCCTTCAACCCTCTCATATACTCTTTCAAATTGATTGCCTTTTTTTTTTTTTTTTTTTTTTACTAATTGAGGTGTGTGTGTGTGTGTGTGTGTGTGTGTGTGTGTGCACGCGCACGCACTTATATACCAACTTACTTGTGTTATGTGCTTTTAGGGAGTATGGTTTCTTATGAGTTTTTCAGACATTCTTATTGCTGTTTTGCCCTCTCTCCTTTCCCCATACTTATCTGTATTCCCCAGTTACAGGTCCGAATTTTGGATAGTTTGACATTCTTCTTACACCATCCAAGCAAGCTTTTTAGATTACTCTTCCAAAGAGATATTACTAATGCTCCATTATTTACCATCAAATTCTCTTCCCCTTCCCCTGGAACCCAGGGTCCTTAGCTCTAATTCCCAGGTATAGTCTGCCTCTATACTCCTGTCTTCACATCAATACTGTGGTGCAACTGCTCCCAGTTCCTGGAACATTTGTGCTCATGCCCACAGATGCGCCAAGTCTTCTTGAAGTCAGTTTCATAAAATTAGAATCCAATTGTTACCTTTGTGTCATTTAACACTCATTAATCCTGGTTTCTCCTCTGAATATCAGCAAAGAATTTCTAAAATTCAGAAGCCCTGTATGGAAACGCTGACCTGTAGCTTATTTCCTTCTGTCCTAAAGAAATAAAGTTATAATGTGTTTTATATCATTTCAACAACCTCCATCATTTTTCTACACTGTTGCTGTAAATGACAAAGTATATAAGCAGATGCTCTACTTGAGATAAAACACTTTAACTAGATAATTACATCACATCAGAATATATGTGAAATATTCCATGATTTAGAATCTTTACAATATGGAATAGAAAAGAACATATGACAAAATTTTCTAACAAAGATGAAAAATTACATTGAAACAGTTTTCTATGGTAACACTTATCACAGAAAAATGGAGAAAGAAGAAAAGCATTGCTGTTGCTTGGTAATGGTTGTAGAAGGTAATAGTAGGCACAAAGTGAGTCATGATGAGAAATCCCAGGCAAACCATCAGGTAAAATATTGTGGTCCTCTTTTGCATCTGCTGAAAACATCCAAGGAAGGCAGTGCAGGTAAGTTTGTGTCAGAAGATGACACATTTGCAAAATAGACCTTTGCTCACACTCCTGTGCCTCAGGTTAACTTGTGAAATGTGATGTTTACAATGGGTTGAATTTCCCTCCCTTACTTTAATCATGAACTCTTTTCCTCATCATGCCTTAAAAAATAAACAATCTAACAACAAAAACTTCCTAAGAACCGACTTCAGATTCTAAGCTTCTGTGACTGGTAAGAAGCTGCAGCTGAATATAGAAAGATTAATTAATCAAAGATATACTTTGCCAAATGACAAGCTGAAAAACTACTCAGGATCAGAACTCCATGTTCTTTGTATTCTGCAGGTGTGTTACTTAATAACTATCTATTAAGTGAACATAATGTATAGATAAGTTTTATACCTGAGAAAACTTTGCTGTGGCAAACAACTTGAGCCCTGATTATTTACCCAGTTTGTGTTCAGACACAGGCAATGTGAAGAGTTTCAATGCAGACTTCGTTTTCTCAAGCTACTGGATAGTTGATTCTTTGTTTGTTCAACTCAGGCTTCCATTGCCTTTAAAATAGACTTCATTTCTAAAACAAAACTATATTGCGTATAATTTTGCACTTGAAAAGCAAGAGCCTTCTGCTGATGGAGTGGCACCTACCAGCAACACTAAACCCAAATATTTTTTAGAAGTGGGTCATGATAAGGGCTGCTCTCTTCTTAGTGCTCATAGAGAAAGCAAGATCCAGTAAAGGAAATGCCCCTTCTTACTCATCTGTCTGTGTTTTGTACCATGAGAAATTCAAAGCTTTAGACTAGCTGTAGAGAAGGGAGAAAACAGCCAGACGGAACAAAAAAGGAATTAATAATGAACTTTGGTAGAGTCACATGAAGATGACTCTCACTGGCAAACAATGAGACATTGTGGGGTTGCTGCTAAGTTATTGCTAAGAGATTTGGAATCCCAAGAAGCTGGAGTCTAATACATGAATAATAAGAAAGCAATTGGTCACACACTGATTTAGGAATAATTCTGATATTGATGTAACAGAGTCAATAGGTCATGAGAATCCCATTATGTTACATTAGGCTGACCTTTTTTGATAAAGCTAAGCACTGATACGACCCCATCAAGTCTACCTCTTCTGTCTCTTGCTTGAAGTTCTTATGGAGTTACACAGAACCACTGAATTTCCTTTTATAACTCTCCTCACGGAGAAGGCAAGTCTGTGACCACAGCTCCTAGGAGTCAAGTTCGGCAAACTGGTCAAAATGTTTCGAGATATCTTTTGATTTGCATTGTGGTCAGGCCTGAGACCCTTCCCAGATCTCGAGGCAACAATGGTTTATCTTGATGTCTTCCACTCTACGATCTTGACTATAGTGATATTTTATTTGTATTGAAATGTGATTTTATTTGTATGTCAATAAAGTTGCCTTGAGGTCAGAGCAAGCCAGAGCAGAAGCCGAGCAGTAGTGGGGCACGCCCTTAATCCCAGCACTTGGGAGGCAGAGCTAGGCGGATCTCTGTGTGTTCAAGGACACAGCCAGCATAGCAGACACACGCCTTTAATTTCAATACCAACCATAGAAGACCTGGAGGTCTGTACAAACAGGCAGTGACGAGGAGGTCATGTGGCTGGGTTACAACCAATGAGGGAGGAGAACAGAAAGTCTTTAAATAGACAGGACGCACAAAAGTAGGTCTCTTGCGGAGAGGAGGAACCGCAGAAGCAGTGAAGGGTAAGGTTTTCTGCTTTGGCTCTGACCTCGTGGTTTTTAAACTCTGCAACTGGCTCTGTGTTTCTTATTTAACAAGCAGGATACATCTACAATTGGCGCCCAACGTGGCAAGAATTCATTAAAAAACCGCTTGCCTTGGCAGTGGGTCCGGCTTCCCGCCTGGGCGGGCCTGCCTCCCTAGCTCCGGCTTAGCCCTGGTCTAACCCAGGCCTAGCTCAGCTTAGGACTCAGGCGCCCCAGCTGGAGTTACTTGCTTAAAAAGCCAGTGCTACAAACAACTCAGGCCTGCGGGAGCTACCGCTAATTGCAGTAGCTACACGCAACTGCAGATAGGCTGCTTTTGGCTGAAACGCCAGCGCACGTGGTCGGTCGGAGCTTAAGGAAGCCAGAGCCCAGGCTCGACTCTGCTCAGACCGGAACATTGAAGCGGCTGGATTCAAGATTTTAGCCAGAACGTGGCTACGCTTTCTCTCTTTCTCTCTTTCTCTCTGGATTCCCACCTCGGACGCTAGGTAGCTGTTTGGAAATTCCCTCAGATTTCTACTGTTCTGTGCAGAATTGGTAAGTCATTTATATCAGATATTTTAAAGGAAACTATTTAAAAGAGATTTTTTTCCACATTAAAAAAAATGGGTTTTATGTGTACATTGGAAGAAAATTGGGCTTTGTTTGAAATTTTAGGCAGTATGGTAATGGAACAACTATATGAGAAGATTAATGTTGATCGAATTATGTACATTGTTATTCTTCTTATCCATATTTTACACTTTAAAAAGACAGTCAATTTAAGTGCCAGGATAAAAATTTTAGAAAAACTTTTTAAACCTGTTAAAATGAATTATAGAGAAATTCAGATTCAGACAGAAGAAATTAACAGTGAAGTTGTTTCAGGATTGGATTATAAGGTTACAGAAAGAAAGCCTGTTTTCACACAATCACCCTTAATTTATCCGGTAACCATACAACAGCAGCCTGGTCAAATGACTACACAAAATATTTGGACTCCAGTTGAAATGTTAGACTTACGAAGGTTTAAGGAGGCAATAGTATCTTATGGCATGCATTCTCCATATGTAAAACAAATGTTAAACTCCTGGTCGACTTATAATAGAATTATACCACAGGACTGGCGGGAGCTGGCACAGGCGGTTCTAGAACCCGGACAGCAGCTCCAGTGGCAAATGTGGTTCAAAGAGGAAGCTAAAAACATAGCAAAACAATGTAGGGATAGAGGTATACAAATCTTCCAGGATCAGCTTATTGGAGAAGGCCAATATGCTGCAGTACAAACACAATGTTTATATGATATGCAAACTCTAATTCTATGTCAAATGGCAGCCTTAAATGCATGGGACAGAGTTGAGGAACCATTGGATAATAGAAAAAACTACAGAATTAAATCAGCCTATATACTTCAAGGATGTGCTGACCTCAGAATGGAAACCAGGGTATGTGCTACATTGGGGATGAGGTTTTGCTTTTGTTTCTGTAGGAGAAGATAAGCTGTGGGTACCATTAAAATTGATAAAAGTTCGATTTGAACAAGAGAGACCTCTTAATTAGAGGAGGTGATAGTTCATCAACCAACATGACCATCCAGTTTAAACTCACTTATACCATTAATACAGGCCTTTTCATTTAATCAGATGTAACTTGCCAAAAGGGGACCTCCCCAAAATTAGTCTTGGGGAAGGGTTTTTGTTTTTGTCTTTTAGGAGAATGAAGGCTAAGGAATCTGAAGAACACTGGACAAATGAGACAAATCATCTGTCCCAGGAAAAAGAGTAAAATGGCCTATTGGTATATCATCTACAAAATTTCATAAATCTTTCTAAATGTTTGTTTCTGCTCTTCTCTAAAAAATTAATACTCTTAGTCTTCTTGTAGTCCCAGTTCAATTAAAGCTTCAAGCTGATTTTGGAGTTGGAGAATGGCTCTCTCCTCCTTTAAACTCAAGCATGTTAAAAGGAAAATGAAAACTCCCTGTATCATACCAGAAAAAAGAGCCATCTTCTGACATGGGACAGGAGAAAAACCAAATTAATTAAGGGACTATTCTATTACTAATCTCAATTCTTTGATTCTATTCTGATTCTTTAAACTTTTCTTAAAGTATGAATTTTATATCAAAATTTACAAGATATATATATTTTAAACTTTGTTAAGATAATAATGGTCATATAGAGTACTAATTAATTCTAGAGTAAAGGCTTCAATTAGCTGCCTATACATGTCTTTGTGTTCGAGTCTCTTTTCAGTTTTCTGCAGGAAATCATGGCCAGGCCTAACTTCAACTGAAATCTCCAGGAAGAAGATGGGGCCCCACAACGACAATTCCACGTGGAAAATAATATCACTAAGCTGACAAACATCATCTACAGATCAGCTTTGGACTACAAGTGCTTAGAGCAATTCTGAGATGGCTAGCTGAGATGATCCAGTTTCAAAGACTACTTGAATAAGGACTTGAGATAAACCCTGAACTTTGGCATTATGGATAACAAAGAATATAGTTACCTTGCCTAGAATTTTGTCAATTAACCCAAAATTTTTCTTTTCAGAATAAAGATAACTTCGCCCATACCCAGCAGGAAGCAATTTTAAGAATTCGACGCCCACATTCCCAAAGGGGTGGAGTGGGGTGGGTGGTTTTTTGGTCTTTTTATGGGTATTGGGTCTGGGATAGTTTTCATTGTTTAGGAGGGTTGGTTACAAGTTGTTGTTAAGGGTTAGGTAAATGGCTAGGCAAAAGGTGCTTGAAGAAAAAAGAAAAAGACAATTACTAGTTTTAAATACTTTACATTCAATTGGATTGTTTTATATTGTATACAAATTATTATTATTGAGATTGAGATTGTTAGAATATACCATATACGTATTTCTAATCTTGTTCAAGATATTGTATTTATACCATTCATTTAACAATGTAATTGCAATTTGCTAATCCTTGAATGTTAGTATTACCAACTATTAGGATATATAGAAATGAAAATTAGTGGTTAGACATTACAATTGAACTTGTAGTCATATTAGGTGTGTTTTCAAGATCAAACAGATATATTTTAGATAGACAGGTCATCTTCAAACCCTTCAGAGATCTACAGAATATGGCATTTAAAATGTTTTAATAACTTAAGAATTTTTCTTTTTTGCTATGACTATGAGACATGACAGCTCCTGGCAGTCCCAATCTACTTCAGAGAAAATATGGGCATTGAAGAAACTGCATATGGAACTAACTTTCATTGTTGCAAAAGTCAGCCACTGGACAACAAAGTATCCTTGAATCAACTGCTGACAAACAGGACAGACAGGACATGAAACCAAGGACTACCAATTCTTGCCAGAACAAGTGTGGTTGTGGCTTTAACAAAAGGCATCTTTTGAAGCCAGGACAATATGGCACCATCCCTGAAGTGAGTGACCTTTGCAATCTGTAAAAGGTACCGTGCCCTTTTCTTCGAAGGCAGCTGAACAGGGAGTGGGCCAATGGCTTCTTATATGCAATGGAACAGCAGATGAAACAGTTATTCTTGAGGAATAACTAAGCTCACCTCTCTCAATAGTAGACTGGCGTTTAATAGAGAGATGTGGAGAAGAACAGGATGCCAAGATGAAGCCACATATACACAGCCAAGAAAAATGGACAGCTGAATTGAAAAGACATCAATAATTTCCAGAATTTAAAATCCTGAATCATGACATGACACTAATGGAATTCAGGTGTTTCTGGTACATGGACTGCTCTCACCAAATGTGAGTTCAAACTGTTGACCTTGTATACATCTTAGTTCACAAAAGAGTCTGTCAGATACGCTAAGCCTGTAGGCTGAAGATGATGCCCCAACACTGTGGAGAAACCTCAGGTGACTGTCCAGGCAGCTGGCTGTTTCTGTCAACTCACATTTTTTTTTTGAAGCTTCTTGCATGCACTTCTTGTTTTTGTTTTTTATTAGGTAGTATTATTTCCTTCTTGGGTCTCTGAGGGAGTTGAAGATCAGTTAGTTATAGTTATAATTATCTTTGTTAAGGATTTCAGAAAAACTCACTAAGAGCTGTAAGTGTATAAATTTGAAAGACGTTATAAGACAGTTCCGTTAGCTATATAAGTTAGGATAAAAAGTGAATCAGGTACATTCTGGACTTACCAAAATAGGATAGATAATGGAATTATTTTCTCTGAATTTGTCAATTACAAATGGACTAGACATTGTTTAGGTATTTATTGTTTGTATATATGGTATATATAGTTATTGTACTTTTGTATATAGTTTTTCTTATATTAGTTATAACTTTTTCCTTTTTTTCTTTTTATTAAAATAGAAAAGGGGAAATATAGTGATATTTTATTTGTATTGAAATGTGATTTTATTTGTATGTCAATAAAGTTGCCTTGAGGTCAGAGCAAGCCAGAGCAGAAGCCGAGCAGTAGTGGGGCACGCCCTTAATCCCAGCACTTGGGAGGCAGAGCTAGGCGGATCTCTGTGTGTTCAAGGACACAGCCAGCATAGCAGACACACGCCTTTAATTTCAATACCAACCATAGAAGACCTGGAGGTCTGTACAAACAGGCATGACGAGGAGGTCATGTGGCTGGGTTACAACCAATGAGGGAGGAGAACAGAAAGTCTTTAAATAGACAGGACGCACAAAAGTAGGTCTCTTGCGGAGAGGAGGAACCACAGAAGCAGTGAAGGGTAAGGTTTTCTGCTTTGGCTCTGACCTCGTGGTTTTTAAACTCTGCAACTGGCTCTGTGTTTCTTATTTAACAAGCCGGATACATCTACACTTGACTATGACCGTGTCCTCTGTGACTTTGTGTCTAAGTTCTCTTATATGTAGAGTCGTATTCCAATTGCTTAGCTGTGGGAAGTGGTACAGGGTTCTTTTATTCCCATGTCCAGAGAGTTATAACACAAATTGTATCCTGTTAGAAATTAGAATTATAAGATATTTAAAAAATCTCTGCTTGCATTTTAATATCTTATACCCAGAAGTTTAGCCGCTGCAACTATCTAATTATGTTGTTTTTACTACAGAACCAAGCCTATCTGTGTTCATCTTAGGTAGTAAGAAAGCCTGAGCTGGTTCTGGCTAATGTCCAAGCCTGACAGGGGATGCCTTTGCTTCTCACATCACTACAGTTACCCTAATGCTCCTATAAGCAGATACAAGAATTTCAGGCACCAAAGGGAAGTTTATTTTATTCATGGTAGAGCATAAGGCAGTTATCAGTTTTAAAAGCATATAGACAACATTTGGATGCAGGGTTTTGAGCATGGCAGAACCTTCCTTGATCTAACTGTGCTGGTTCTAAGGACCTAGAGTGTCCATTATGCCTTAGTCACCAAAGATCAATCTGAGGCAGCTGCTCTCACGTTCATGGTCTCATGCCAATGAAAATTAAAGGAATGAACTGGCATGAATGTGAGCAAAGTGGAATGCAACCTGTCTTAAAAAATATTAAGGAAAAGTGGTCAATGAAGGGAAATTGAAATATTGAGAGCCAAGAGAAAATGCCGAGAGCAGGAGGGGTCCCAAGGGAGGAAAGGGCTGTCACATTCGTCTGTCTAGGAGGTTGTTTTTGTTTTTTTTTTTTTTTTTTTTTTTTTTTTTTTTTTTTTTTTTTTTGTGTGTGTGTGTGTGTGTGTGTGTGTGTGTGTGTGTGTGTGTTGTCACTGGTAGAAATTAAACAAGTCTGAGGTAATCTCCACTGAGGTTGGTTAATTGTCTGACAATGGCAGGCTCACACACTCCACTGTAACTAGAGTTTTCTCCAGTCCTGCCTGGTCCACAGTCAGGACAAATCTCTCCCACCTGCCAGTCTTGCAGCCAAGTAAACACACAGAGACTTATATTTCTTATAAACTGTATGGCCGTGGCAGGCTTCTTGTTATCTACTTCCTCTATCTTAAATGAACCCATTTCTATAAATATGTACCTTGCCACATGGCTGTGGCTTACCAGTGTCTTACATGTTGGTATTCATGGCGGTGGCTGGCAGCATCTTCTGACTCAGCCTTCCACTTCCCAGAATTCTCTTCTCTCCTTGTCCCACCTATACTTCCTGCCTAGCCAATCAGTGTTTTATTTATTAACCAATCAGAGCAACACATTTAACATACAGAACATCCCACAGCACTCCACTGTTATGTGGGCTATGGTGCCCACTCAGTTAGGCATGGTTGAAGGACTACCTCCTCTGTTCCTCACTTCTACCTGGTGTCCATCTCTGACTCCTGCTTTTTTTAGTATTGATTTTGACTGCCTGCTCGCTATTAGTTACTTGTTCAACATTGTTAGCATCTTACCTTGCAGGTGTTTCAAGTACCGTTAATTGTATTAAGGTCTCTTTGTTTGCAGTACTGACAAATAGCCATAATAGTAATCAATCTTAATTAATGCCATGTCTCTGGGATGGGCCAGAGTCTTTTTCCTGAACTAGATGGAGGCTTTCTTAGAAGCCATCCTTACTTAGTGTGTTACAGTAAGCTGCGTTATCAACAATATGTAAAAGAGCAATAGTGTTGAGTATATAGCTCCTGGAAGTATAGGATGGGGCTAGACAGCCAGCCTGTTGACACTTGCCTTTTCTTTTCAGAACCTGTTTGACTCTTACCAAGTACTCTTGGTTATCTCATCCTCAATGGCAAGCTCCTTGCTTATGTTCTTACCTCCTTGACTTAATACTAACATTCCCTTTTAACTCTGTTTCTGCTGTAACATGTATGAGCGACTTACAGAGTTCACCATGAACATTTTCCCCTTACTACCTACACCAACATAGTTCCTGACTCCATGCCTACTGAGTTCCAAGTGAGTAACCTGGTGTCTGCCATTAGTGAGGTGTGTGTGTGTAGGGGAACTGAGACAATGCTTCAGGGAAGGAACTGTGGCGCTTACACCAAACAGAGACTAACGCATTTCCAATCACTGTCCTGATCACATCACTCACTGCTTCTGGCTTCTTTCTAGGCAGCAGGGCGATCACTTCAATAAAAAAACCAAGCCAGTGGCCCAAGTGTCTACAGTTTAGCTTCTATGTTTTGGACTTTTCCATTCCCATCAAGCCCAATCCTGTGTAACCTCATTTGGCAATTTGTGTATATGTATTGCAAAGGGGAGCTGAGTCTTCTAAATGTTTTTTGACTTTCTTCTGAACAAACTGTTTTCATTTAGCCTAATATACTGAAGTTTCTTCCATGTTGCAGCATGTGTCCAAACTTCTGACACATTTCTGTTTTTGAGATTGAATAGTATTTCATGGTAAGTATAGATCACATCTCAGGTATCTACCCATTGCTGGCTTGCTTCTACCTATAGTTTTTGGGAATAGCATTTCATAAGACCATAAAGATCTCAGAGGTACTGCTTTCAATTCTTTTGGATATAGACTCAAAGGAAATAATTTTGAATTGTATGGCAAATCTGTGTTTAGGTTTTGGAAGAACCACAGGAGCATATTTTTAAAAATACAATATATTCTGATCACAGTTTCCCCAACTTCTCCCAGATCCTTCCCACCTCCCCATCCACCCAAATCTCTCTTTATCTCTCATTAGAAAACAAACAGAAAAAAAGAAAGTAAAAAAAAAGCACAAGAAACACATATAGACACAGAGATACACACATTTGTGCACACACAGAAACCCCATAAAAAACATAAAATTGGAAACTATAATATATAAACAAAAGACCTGTAAAGTTAAAAAAATACCCAGACAAAGCATATGATACAAAAAACCCTCCAAAAATATCATTGACCTTGTTTTGTTAGCCATCTGCTGCTGGTCCTGATACCTGCCTGTAAGTGTGCTTTCTATACACAATGAGTCTCCATTGGAGAAAACCAATTATTCCTTTGTGAGCAATTATTAACTGGAGATAGCTTCTGTGTTAGGGATAGGGGCTTGAGTCCACTTCCCCTCTGACTGATAGGACCACATCTGGTATAGCCCCATGCAGGCTCTGAATTTATGTGTGAGTCAGTATTGTTGTGACTAAAGGGCTTGTTTTATTGGTACCTTTCATCCCCACTGGTTCTTACAATCTTTCTGATTATTTTCTGCAGAGTTCCCACAGGGCGATTTCGACAGCAGATGTACCATTATATATCCTTATCAACAATGCAAATGTTCTTCCTCTTCTCTTTCTTCTCTCCTCTTCTCTTTCTCCTCCCCTCCCCTCCCATCCTTTCTTCTCATCTTTTTATTCCTTCCCTTTTCTTTTTATATCCCTACCCCCTTTCTTCTCATTTGTCCTCTCCTCCCTTCTCCTTCCCCTCCCTTTTCCTTCTCAACTCTCCTTCCTCTTTTCCTTCCTTCCTTTTCTCTTATTTCCTCTTCCCTCCCTTCTCCAATTTATCCCCCCTGATTCCCCCTTCCCTTCCCTTCCCTTCCCTTCCCTTCCCTTCCCTTCCCTTCTCTTCCCTTCCCTTCCATTTTCTTCTATAACATGACTCAAATTGCTATAACTAAATGTCTCTCACTGAGTTTTAATGCATCTTCATTTTTGTCTTAGTTGAAGTTTCTATTGCTGTGAAGAGACACCATGACCATGGCAACTCTTATAAAGGAAAACTTTCAATTGGGGTGGCTTATACTTCAGAGGTTCAGTCTGTTATCATCATGACAGAGCCTGGCAGCCTGCAGGCAGACATGGTGCTGGAGGAGCTGAGAGTTCTACATCTTGACCTGAAGGCAACAGGAAGTGGACTGTGTCACCAGATGTGGCTTGAGCATAGGAGACCTCAAAGCCCACTCCCACAGTAACACACTTCCTCCAACAAGGCCACACCTCTTAATAGTGCCATTCCCTTTGGGGGCCATTTTCTTTCAAACCACCACAATTTCCATATCCCAATTACTTGTTACAGGTGCCTGCCTGGCTCATATAAGAAACCATGATCCTAATTGATTTAGGTAGGTATTTTTGTGGTACTGGAGATTGAACACAGAACTTCATGTATGTGGGACAAGCACTCTATCACTGACCTACATCCCTAGCCCTTGAGTTAGGTTCTGGGGACAGAATTCCTGATAACTTCTTCCTTAATGAATGTTTCTTTTTAGGGTCTGCAAAGCAGGAGAAAGTTTAAAGAATGACCCACTGATATAAGAAATCACCAACTCAGGTTTGCCAATGGTTCTGCTACATATAGATTGACATTTTTATTTTGGGAAATTTGACTTGTTTGTGTAGAAGAGAAACAATTAGATTTATTAGGACACACATCCCACCTTCAAATTCTCTTATACATTATGTCAGGGAAGAACATACTCACATGGAGCAAGTAAGTTTTCAAAAGAAGAGAGGAAGATGTTATATTGCTTTTTTTTTCTTTAGGCTCAACATTATTAGAACCTCAGATGAATTTAAGGGACCCTAAGCAAAGGAATTGTCAATAATTCATCTCAGGAGACCTCAATGGGAATTCAACAGAATGGTTAAAGAAACAGGTGGCCTAGGCTCAACTCCAGTGCCAAATTCTGTAGATTTCCCCCGATAAAACATTTGAGTATGTATGTTGGTGCATGTGCATCTCTCTCTCTCTCTCTCTCTCTCTCTCTCTCTCTCTCTCTCTCTCTCTTTCTCTCTCTCTGTATGTGTGTACTTAGTGATCTATATTGTTAAAGATCTATAACATTAGATACCAAGGCCTGATACAAAGGCTTACCCTGAGATACTCATGCTATTCCAGGGGTATGGAAAGTGGAATCTCTTATTAAGCACCATCTTTAGTGAGTTGGACCTCAAGTAAGCTCTAGGGCTTGTAGATTCTGATGGTAACAAATGCCTAGATACTACAAAACTTCTGCTCACAGGGTAACCTGTCTGGAGCTTTTGGAGTATTGAGTCAGGCAAACCCTAGGCCACCAAACTCCCAATACGCAGCACACGCTCAAGTGTTGCCAGACAGAACTGGTTTTGTGAACTTACATTTAGCTAGAAGCAAACAGGGATGGATTCTAGAAAACGTGAGATAGGTAAGCTTTGCTGTGGCACTTTGTTCTTCTGGTCAGTACTGCACACCAGCAAAGACAACGTTCCTGAATTTAATATTGCTTAACAGCTTTCCACTCAACAGCTCTGAGAAGGCAGAAACCAGAGATAGATATCTAAGAATCCCTAAAAGATGACATAAATCATGAAAACAGAGTACATTGCTGCCTGTTTTTACTGTGGCCCGACTGTGATAGGACGACCACATGCAATGATAAAACCCAAATAAAATAAAATACCAAGGCTGCCCATGGTTTTAGAGATGGCTGGAGTGGGGTGGTTTCTATATGAAGCAATTGAACGAGAATTTATTCACCGGCACCCTACTTTCCTCTGTCTCTTCACTTCTCCATACTTGGTCTGTTCCTTACAGATTTTAGAGAACTAGAGAAAATTATTCTTGTCACTTCTCAGCTTTGTCATCTAACTTATGTTGATATTTCACTAATGTTTATATATTAGCAATTAAAAAGCACTTTAACAGATTTTCCCTGTAAAAACAGATATGCCTATGCAATGTGACTATGAAACAGCGTTATAATGATAAGTCTGTTCTTTTTTCTAAACCTCTGCCTTCCACTCTGCATGTTCAGATGTGCACCCCCACAACATGGCTTTAAAGTATACAGTGCAAAGCGGTACAGGTCTGAATTTGAATCCTAGTGTCATTTACCAACTTCAGGGTTCCTTCAGCACGTTCTTTTAACTTCCTCACCCACTCTGTAACTTGGTTTTGGTTTTAACAAATCACATGTGCAAAGAACAAAGCTCAACATTAGGCCCATAGAGAGCAAAAGGAAACTCAACCCATTTCCTCAGAGCAACTTGCCCAGTGCCTCTGTCTGAATCTGGAATAGAAGTTTGGGGACTGTACCTGAAGTTTTCCTGGTCTTGCCTGGCTACCTCAGCCCTTTAGCCACTTGGACCCAAGTAAACACACAGAGGCTTCTATTAATTAAAACTGCTTGGCCATTAGCTCAGGCCTAACACTGACTAGCTCTTACATTTAAACTCAACCCATTTCTGTTGCCACATGTTCCATGGCTTTACCTGTGTGCCATTACATGCTGCTCCCTGGATGGCAGATTGGTGTCTCCTGACCCAGCCTTCCTCTTCCCAGAATTCTCCTTGTCTGCTTTCACCTACACTTTCTGCCTGGCTACTAGCCAACCAGCATTTTATTTATCAGTCAATTAGAGCAACACATTTACAGCATACAGAGCAATATCTACAACAGGGGACTGTAGCCTGTGAGTCATAGCCCCCTGTATGTAAGTTGGGGTCTGTAAGAAAACATGAGTTTGGGGCTGTGATGAATGTGAGTTTACATCTCTCCCCTAATGACTTCATAGACTTTAACCTCAGAAAGTTTTCACCAATAAATTATGATATTTGGATGAGAATATGACTCAACTGGCACAGTGGTTAGGTGCAAATGTGAAGACCTGAATTCAGATCCCCAGGAACCACACACAAACTTTGTGTGTTTCTATGCACTTATCATCAGCACTGGCACAGACAGACAGGTCCCTAGAGCTTGCTAAATCACTGGGCTCCAGGTTCAGCAAGAGACCCTTTCTTTAAAAAAAAAGTAA
Source organism: Onychomys torridus (assembly GCF_903995425.1). Taxonomy (NCBI): domain Eukaryota; kingdom Metazoa; phylum Chordata; class Mammalia; order Rodentia; family Cricetidae; genus Onychomys; species Onychomys torridus. The sequence continues at coordinate 43,880,694 of NC_050457.1, read as the reverse complement.
GGAAAAAGAACAAGAAAAGGTGTCAGTTTGGACTAGTGAGGAGGCAGGGATGATTTGGGAGGAGCTGTGAGAGGGGAAACTGTAATTAAAATTTATTGAATAAAAAAATCTATTTTCAATAAAAAGGGTGAAAAAAGGTAACATGGAAAACAGGAGAGAAAGACATTTGACATTAACTTCTAGTTTCCACATGCATGCACACATAGATACACACATAGATACACACACACACACACACACACACACACACACAAATAAACAAGGATAAAAATGTCTACCACTGCTATATTATACACAAATACTTTTAAAAAGTCTTAGCATAATGTGAACATGCCAAATGACTTGAGTTCCTCAGTAACATACCAAAGGTTGGCTACTTGATCTGGTAAAATTCCTGCCAGGTAAAATTCCATTGAGAATTTAGAGAAAAAAAATGAAATCAAAATCACTATCATAACACACATTCTCATAAACACCATGAATTTAGCACAAATACTTCTGCCTGAAAAAAAGTCTCTCATGAATCATAAGTAGTGTTAGACTGTTGAGACTGTGTGTGTTGTGTGGAGGTTAGCTGGAGAAGTGTGAGGCCATGTTGAAAGCAAACTGTTACAATGATTCATTTTGTGGGTGAGACCGTACAGTGGAAGAGTTTCTACCTTCTTTCTTGTCCATACTCAGATGAATCCATGCCTTTAGACTGATGATGGTCCTGATATAGTAGATATACCTGGATATATCTAAATCTAGGTTTAATTTCAACAAAAATCTTTGTAAGGATGAATATGCAAGTGTGACAATCTTGCAAGTCAGTTCTATCACAAACAGACAGGGGCAGACCTTGACTCTCTAACCTTGGCAGGGAGTGAGCCCAGGGATTTTGAATTGGATTTTTCTAGGAGTAGAAAGCATGCTGCAGAAACAAGGGAAATAATGTGTGCTTTTGGAAATAGTAGGGGGACGGAGATTCTGACCTCATGAACTTCTGATTTGAACTGACTGACTGACAATGTCTCAAGTGTGATACACTATTTGGACATGATGGCCACTGGGTGTTTGTTTTATACACAGAGACTGAGACTTGTCCTCAGAGTACTGGCATTAAACAGAGCCAACTGTGTTCAAAGGGAATGGCAAGAATATGCTTAGTGAGTCAGGGATGTCCTTAGAAGAAAAACATTAAAAGTGTCATTGGAAAGAAATGTGAAGCGAGAGCAGATACCAGCTTGGATAAGTACAAAGAAATAGATGGATGAAAGATAAAGAGATCAGTAATATGAACAGTTAACGTCATGTCTGGTATTAGAGGAGCACTCTACAGGCACAAAATCACAGATGTAAAGAGATTGGGAAGGTACACAGAAGAAAAATGATGTGACTTTCAGTCACTTCAGACAAAATTAGCATAAGTTATAAGAAAATGGGAATATAAGTCAACCATGTGCTGGTGAATAAGCACACTGCTTTGTGTCCTTCAGAATCACTAATTTCGCAGGTTCTTTTTACTCTCCAGCACTCTTTAAAATGGTATAAAATGGCAATAACATACTTTTTAAAAGACTATTGAAAATAGAAAATTAAACCTTTGATACATTATTCCATAAAAGGATACGAATAAGATGAATAAAAACCAGACAAGTAAACAACAATAACAACAACAAAAACCAAACCAAACCAAACCAAACCAGCCAAGTGACCAACCAACTGAAAACTGTAAATTGAAGGAAAAGACTACAAAATTGAGAATTCACATGAAGAGGTGAAAGACACTGATGAAGCCCCAAAGGTGGTCCTGGTTCAGAATCAAGGGACACCAGAATGGTGAAGCAGGCTAGCAGTATAAGGGGAAAGCATTAAGACTTGTCTAGTTTACACACTCACCTCCATCTGGCTCCAATTACAACAGCTGGCCATGGCCTCTGTCCCAGGAAAACATTCCAAGGACAAGTCTATAACTCAGCCTGGATAAATAATAGTTTCTCCAGGGGAAACTTACTAAGAACTATTGACACTTGGGCCCTCACACCAGACCAATTCACTTTGAATCTGAAAAGCAAAAAGTGCACATGAGCCCCAGTTTGGATATACGAATAATTTTCCATTTTGAAAAAAAAAAATGTTCTCCAGGGTATACACCTCCTAAGCAAAACACAAGATATAAGGGTAATGAGAGAAGAAATGATAAGGTTTAGAATGGATTTCTAGCAATTACTGATAGTCTAGATGGCTTGACATGATCACAAATAAATAATTACTAAAAATGATTTCAAAAGTGAAGATAATTTAGTAACAACTGGGTATTAAAAGTTTAGATGGTTTCATTCAATCATGAGAAATGGTTGTGGAAGAGGAAGTCAGAGAAAAGTAAAATCGAAAAGAAGAAAACATGTGAGTCTTACTGCTCCTGAGAAGATAAAGACCTGATGAAGAAGTAACTTTTAGAGAAGATCTGTATTTAAACTCGGACAGCAGTATAGTGGTTAAATGCTGGAAGATTCAAACACTGGTAGCATAACTGAACCAACTAGGGAGTTGAGGAAGGTAGAGAAGGCATTGTCATTTAATAAAAAGATGAAATTTAATAAGAAATGACACATAAAGAAATTTGTCAGGAAGGTTCAGATACATCTGTAATTTTTAAATATAGGCAGGCTGGGTTTTTCTTTTAGAAATATAGCTTAAAATAATGGGAAAAAATAGAAACAACCAAAATTCATCTCTAGGAAAAAGTGAGCGGGAAAGAGCTGCTTGGTAAATTTTAACATTGTGACAATGTTGGTATCAACAAGAAGAGAAAGGTGACCCCAAATCACAACACGTAAAGGTATCAGTATGCACTGTAGAAGGAAAGTGCAGTTGTGAAAGAAGTTAAGCCTAAGACTAAAAGGGGGGAAGTTGTCATGATTGGTGTAGAACACCTCTAATCCCAGCACTCGGGAGGCAGAGGCAGGCGGATCTCTGTGTGACGCCAGCCTGCTCTACAGAATGAGTTCCAGGATAGCCAGGGTTATGTAGAGAGACCCTGTGTCAAACAAACAGACAAAAACCCACCCACCTTCTGATATTTTAAAAAAGGCAAAAATTATTAAAAACAAAACAAAACAAAACCTCAAAACAAACAAACAGCAATGACAAAAACAGACCCTTTCCGGGGGAGTTGGGTGTTTTAGCTTAAGATGATTAATAAATTTTTTAAAAGAATTAGGATCCACTTACACACACATGTATTTTCTCTCTAAGTAAATCCCGGGTCAAAGGGAAAAATTAAATCAACTATTTCAGAAAGCAAAGTATCCTGAACTGGCTATCTCTCATGACCAGATTGGTGCTTAGTCCAATGTCATCAGGCTTCAGCGAGCAACTGATGGAAACAGATGCAGACCCACAGCCAAACACTAGGTGGAGCTCAGGGAATCCTGCAGAAGAAAGGGAGAAAGGATTTTGGGAGCCAGAGGAGTCAAGACCACCACAAGAAAACTTTCAGAATCAACTAACCTGTGCTCATAGGGGCTCACAGAGACTGAACCCACAACCAGGGAGCCTGCATGGGACTGACCTAGGCCCTTTGCGTGTATGTGACAGTTGTGTAGTTTGATCCTCTTGTGGGACAGAAAACAGTGGGAACAGGGACTGTTTCTGACTCTTTTACTGGCTTTTGGGACCCTACTCCTCATACTGGGTTGCCCTGAACAGCTTTAATACATGGGGAGGTGCTTAGTCTTACTGCAACTTGATATGCCGTGTTTTGCTTATACTCATGGGAGGTGGGAACAGGGAGGTGGGGGTGAGGGTGGGGGTGGGGGTGGGGGGGGGGGGAAGGGACTGAGAGGAGTGGTTAGCAAAACTAGTTAGCAAAACTCTCGAAACAATTACCGGTTTAGCAGCTAAAAGAAAGAAAATAGTCTTAATAGATGTCAAAATGTCTATTAACTTAATTTTTTGGAGGTTTGTAGTTACTTTAAAGACACTCACCAAGTAAACGTAGATTCTTCTGTACTTTAGCATTTTCCCGAACATTCACAGCATCTTGCTTACCCCTGCATCAATAAAGGATTTTGTGTGATTGGGTATAAAAAACAGGTCTGCTTTTTTCCTACTCATCCTTCATCACTCGTTGCCAATGTTGATAGAATTGTACCATCACAGTTGCAGTAACAAGAGATCAAGCAGATTTTGTACCGAGTGCAAGTTATTTTTCTAAACGTAAAACTGGACATTATCCATGGTGGACATTATCCTTAGGTGACCAAAGAACCACAGCCTCTGTCAGTGCGAGCCACAGCAGGATGGGGAGATTGGCCGAAGCCCAATAATGTGTAAGCTGCGCTGCCAGATACACCCTCACATGGGGCTGCCGAGTGCTTGGAATGAGTTTAGCATAATTAAGGAATGGAAACCTTAATTTATTTCCAACTAGCTATAAGCAAACTACAAAAGTAAGTGCACTGAGGACAAATTGAATGTCCGGGTCTGTTTTTCCAACTGCACTGCTTTTCCTAACCCTTTATCAGACAATGACTCCTAATTTTCATGGGCTATGTTGTGTTAATTCAGTACATCTACACAAATGTGCTCTAATCTAACCGAGGTAACAGCATTTCCACTTTTTCAAATATTAGTCATTTTTATGAATTAGGGATTTTGTATTTTCTAGTCATTTAAATTTTATCCTGTATTGTTTTAACCCACTGTTACCCTATTGTCCTAAAGAGAACCAGATGTAAATCCTCCACACGGTATTGCTGTCTTACTAATTGATATGTTTATGTCTCCTCCCCTGTACCCTTTCCAGTCTCTATGTGAGCAGCACTCCACCATTCCACCCCATAATTCTGCAAGACTGAATCACTACTTCCCACAGATGAATGGAAACATGGGATGTTTTATTTATCTTTATGTATCTAGCTTATTTCAGCCAGTACACTGGCCTCCAGTTCCATCCACACTACTGAAAATGACAATGGGAATAATTTCTCTACCCTTACGATTAAACAATGTAGATGGCTCAGAGGTTAAGAGCACTGCTTACTCTTCCAAAGGTCCTGAGTTCAATTCCCAGCAACCACATGGTGGCTCACAACCATCTGTGATGAAATCTGGTGCCCTCTTCTGGCCTGCAGGGATATGTACAGACAGAACACTGTATACATAATCAATCAATCAATCAATCTATAAAAAACAAAACAAAACAAAAAACTCTATGTGTTCTTAGGCATATGCAGCACACATTTTCTTCATGCACTAAGGGGATTCTGGGGTAAAGTAATATTTTATTTGCTTTAAACAGTACTGAAATAAACGTGAGAGTATAGGTTTTGTGTTTGTTTGTTTTGTTTTGTTTTTGGCATAATGATTTCACCATGGCTGTTCACACAAGGGCACAATGCTAGGTCATATGACAATTCTATCTTTAGTTGTTGAAGGATCATACTCTTTTCCACAATGGCTATATTAATAAACATTCCATTCCCTTCAACAGCTTATGACTTGTTGCTCGTCAGCATGTGTTATTTTTGTCTTTTTGATAACAGCCAGTCTAATTGAGATGAGACATGTTTTTTTTTTCTTTCTGTCTTTTTTTGTGGCTTGATTTGGGCTTTCCTGTTGATCAGCGAGACTGAGTAATTTTTTCATTCATTTGTTGGTTATTTATATGTCTTCTTCTTCTTTTTTTTTTTTTTCCTTTTTCTGGAGCTGAGGACTGAACCCAGGGCCTTGCATGTGCTAGGCAAGCACTCTACCACTGAGCTAAATCCCAACCCCTTATATGTCTTCTTTTGAGAGATATTTTCATTTCTTGTCCCCCCCTTTTTTTTTGGTAATTGGCTTTTTGAGTTCTTTTATATTTTCTGAGTATTCACCTTTGCCGGATGGTTCACAATAATTTTTCCTTATTCTGTGGGTAGTCTTTTAACTCTGCTGACCATTTCTCTTGCTGTGCTCAAGCTTCTTAATTTCATATAGTCTCATTTGTTTTTATCTTCGTGGCCTGAGATTTGGGTCCTATCTGAAAACCGTTTCTCTCAGCAATGTCTTGAAGTATTTCTCTGTTCTTAACATTTGCCCCTTGATTTAATGTTGAGTTGAGTTTTGTGAATGGTGAGAGGGAGTGAAATCTTTTCATTCTTCTCGATGTGTAGATCCAGTCTTGCCAACACCACTTACTGAAGAGAGCATCTTCGATTCTTGGCATCTTTGTCAAAAATCTGTTGCTTAGATGAGTGTTGGCTAATTTCTCTTTTTCTCTATTCTGCTCCATTGACCCGTGTTCTTCTTTCAGCAACACTGTGTGTAGTTTTGTTGTATATTTCCATGTCAGAACTGTGATGCCTCTAAATTTGTTAATTTTCCCAGGATCACTTTGGCTATTCTGATTCTTTTGAAGGATTTTTAAAATTATATTTACAAGAACAAAGTCTTTTGTATTTTGTATTTTGATGGGAGTATATCTATTCTATGGAGTACTTAGACTAATATGGCCATTGTTATAAAAACAATTCTTACGTTGCATGAACATAGGGAAACTTTCATTTATTATGTCCTCTCTAATTTTTTTTCATTCGTATTTTGTTTTTCATCGGAAAGAACTTACTCCTCAGTTAAAACTTTGCTAAATATTTGTATTTTTGTAAATAAGATTGCCTTTTAATTTAATCACTGCTATATAAAAATGTTAACGTTTGACCAGTGAGATAGTCATCGGTTAAAAGTACATGCCAAGCAAGTGTAACTTGAGTCTGATCACCATTTCCAATTCCCCAATGTTGTCTTCTAGCCTTCACATCATCTTCACATATGCCCCCCACCCCCTCTCTCTTTCTCTCTCTCTCTCTCCTCTGTAGCATGAATCTTAAAAAGCCTTATTAATAAAAACAAACCCGGAGCCAGGTATTGAGGTGAACGCTGAAAGATCAGAGAAACAACAGTCCACATCCAACCTCACCTCGCCAATTCCTCAGTTGATCTTGTTTCCTCAAACTGAAAGCCTCTGTGTCCTCATCTGAATGGCTCTCAGCTGAACTGCTGCTAAAAGCTAAAAGCTTTAAAAGGCTCTAGTTCCTGGTCCTCGTGCCTAATATAACTTTCTGCTTCCTGCCATCACTTCCTGGGATTAAAGGCGTGTGTCACCATGCCTGGCTGTTTCCAATGTGTCTTTGAACTCACAGAGATCTGGATGGATCTCTGCCTCCAGAATGCTAGGATTCAAGGTGTGTGTACCACTATTTTATGGCCTCTATGTCTGTGGCTGTTCTGTTCTCTGAACCCAGATAAATTTATTAGGGTGCACAATATATTGGGGGAAACAATATCACCACACTTCTCTCTCTCTCTCTCTCTCTCTCTCTCTCTCTCTCTCTCTCTCTCTCTCTCACACACACACACACACACACACACATACACACACACACCTCATATACACAACAATAATAATAAAAAAGCTCCTGACTTAGGTATGTCATCTTTAGATTCTACAACTTAATTTGTTTGTGTTGTAACAGACTTTTTTAAAAATGAGGTATTTAGATTTTTCTGTGTAAAATCGTGTCATCTACAAAAAATGGAAAATTTGTCTTTTTTCTTTCTAATTTGGATGATTTCTTTTTCTTTCTCTTGCTGATTGTACTTGCTAAGATTTCAGCATTATGTGTGAGTAGTAAACATGGGCATTCTCGTCTTATTGCTTTTCTTTCTTTCCTTTTTAAATTTATGTGTTTACTTATCTTATAGATGACAGATTCTTCTCTCTCTTCCTGACCAGTTTCCCTTCTCATTGCTTTCCACAGAGGAAATCTTGCAACTCACACTCCTTTAAATTCCTGTGGTATTCCTTCTGATGTGTCCACTTCCATCCATGCTGTTATTTAACAGTATCCTGTCTCTTTTGTTCCTCATTAATCTAGATAAAGATTTACACCTTTTGTTTATTACTTAAAAATATCAAGTCTATTCTTCATTGATTGTTTCATTTTCCTTCTTCACTGATAATCATTATCTTTTTCCTTCTAATGCATCTAACTAAGAGAATAAGGCCAACGATTGGCACATCATCCCCAAGACACAGTTATCTTATTCAAAAAAGATGCAAAGGACTTTGCAATAGCCTTAAGCTCTCAAATATACTTAACCTGGGGTTGATCAAACTAGAGAGTATCTTGCCGGCCCTGAGCTAATCAACTGTTACCTTTAAAACAGTAGTTAGTTCTTTCCTGAACCTAAAAATTAAGAACAAGCAGAATCTATTTCACTGGCTGAGATTTTCATAGCTGCAAGGCAATAACTTTTGCCAACAAAATTGACTCCTTGACTGTACCTTCTCGTGGTCCAAAGCACAAGACCCATCTATGCCAAACCTGGATGATGGGTAGGTACATGCTAAATGGTTAAATTTGAGACAATTTGTTGCATGGTAATGGGAAACTGACAAACACCCCTGTGTAAAATGTACCCTACCTACCCACTGGGTTCCTTTTTCTTGATTTTCTTTAAAGCTCAGAAATCTTTTACATTCCAAATTTAATGTGCACATGTGGTTTTATTTCAGTCTCCTCCCTACAGAATAAGACCCTTATGTGCAAATATTTTGGTCCCATTTGTTTACGTTCTATCTCCAGCACTTAGAAGAGAGCCTGGGGCACAAGCATTGATGTATATTTGTTCCACTTAAGAATAATGGCATTTTCTTGATTTCTCTGTTCTCCCTGCTACTCAGCTAACCTTCAGACTTCTCCAAAAAGAATTTTTTGTTTCTCTTCAGTTTCTATATTAAAAGGAACTTACCTCTCATCAAAAAATAAAATCATAGTATTCAATACTTCAGTGATGGAGGTTCACTAACAATCTCAAAGAATAGACAAGCGTGAGATTGTCAGATGAATTGTTCATCAACCGAATATGCATGTGAACAAGAGAACTAGAGGGTTTATTTTGTACTGTCCTTCTAGAGTGAGTAGAAGACAGAAAAATCCTTCTAGGTACATAAATACACACATACATGAGCAGAAAAGCACGCAGAGCTTGTTGTGATCATTGGACTAGAAATACTGAAGCGTTTTCAGGGTGGGATGCAACTTTTATGTCCACTGTGTGAACTGGAACACCCCTTTCCAGCTATGTTTGCCTCTAGCAATGCATGAACACTAAGGGTTCCCACCCAGATGCAAGTTTGGTCCATAAATATTTTCATCAGATTGCATTGCCTGTGACATGGTTGGCACTAACCCAAGGCTTTTAATAAAAACTGTTGGCTTTAAATAATTGGATGTAATTGGTTCTAGTCTTGGAACTTGCAGGAGGAAAAGAGGCAAACTCATGAGAGAAGATGTTTTCTGCCTTTGTTGGAGAAGTGCTTTGGTAAGATGGACTAGATCTCTATGGTGTCTTACAGCTGTCTTCACCCTTCGATGTATAGAAGAATAGCTTCATATTAGGGACCTTGGCAGCTCTTTCAGGAATCAAATTGTTAGAAATAGGAGCATATGTTTGAAAATTAATGTGGTAAGCATGCTTTGAGCATTTTCTCTGACATCAGGAAAGAGTGGCAATAATTTGTGATACTTACACAAGAGGTTTGTGCAAATGTGATGATAGACCCTGGATTTTCTTGCAAATTGACTGTACAGGTCTTGCATTCATATTTATCTTTTTCTTTTCCTACCTACTCTCTGATTAAACCAGAAGTGAGTCAATGACACTTATCCATTAAAAAAAAATTAGTATGCCAGGCTAGAGAGATGCTTCAGTGGTTAACAGCACTTGCTGCTCTGGCAGAGGACCTGAGTTTCGTTTCCAGAACCTATTTTGGGCTGCTCACAACTATCAGAAACTACAGCTTCAATGGATCTGATGCCCTTTATGGCCTCCACAGGCACTACACTTATGTGTTCAAATACACACACACACACACACACACACACACACACACACACACACACACTTAAACAAAGCATGCTTCCAAATTGTTCCAGCTATAACAATTGTAGCATATTCATCTGTGAGATGAATGATTCTTCTGCACATTTAAAGCAAACAATTCCTAAGTGTTTTATTTTGTTTAACAAGACATTGCCATCTATAAAACAGTAGATTTCCTTTAAAATGTATGAAAGAAAATAATTTTTATCTTTTTTTAACTAAAATATTTGTTGTCAAATTAAATTTTTAAAAGATTAATATGCATTTAATTACTTATTTTTGGTTCTTTCTATATAGTAAGTAACTCCTTTGAACAGTAAGCAACATTGATAATTTAAATTTTTTGTTAAGAATCATAATGCAATGCTAGACAATTCAGGAAAAAGTCTTTTAAAGCCACGTGACTGATTTTGTTCTAATATGGATATACTATATGGATATCATTAGCTGTGCAGGTTTACCACAAACAAAAGCACTGAATGACTCAGTCAGAACCTCTGGGTGAAGAATTCTAGGCTTCTTCAGGTGCAGTTTGAATACTTAATAAATTTCCTTAAAAATTATCAGAAACAATAAAGTGATTTTTATATGCAATTTGACTGTTAGTGCAAAGCCCAGCTCTCACCTCATCTCAAGAGAATGACACTTTTTTTTTTTTTTTATATATACCAAAGTAAATATGTGTCACCATGATTCAGGAACACAGACTCTTGACTGCCTGGATAACATGTGACAATGGATGTGACTATGACTTTTATAGTTACACAATAAAAGAAAGTAATAAATCAGGCAGTTTTCAAATATATCCATGGGAACCGCCAGCCAGGTGTGTTTTAGCAAGGCAGGAAAAACTCTGATATATGTTCCAGATACTTCTGGAGGATCCTCTTAGCTCCAGTAGTTAGCATCTAGTGCACTGATGAGTTAGTACAACCTGAAAATTTTACTTAATAGCTGAAATGATGTTATAGCAGGCACAGATGCGGACAGTGAATGGCTTTTAAGGGGAAGAAAGACAGTTTAAGTTAATTTGGCTCTGGATTAGCAGCATTCCAACTCTGTAATAATGGAGTTCTAATTACTCAGTCAGACTTGCAGACTATTTAAGGATGGCCTTTTGTTCTGGAGTCTTTAGTTCACATGATACAACCAGACTTATTTTTCCATACCCTCAAGTCTTTCTAATCTATTATTTCTTACATAAAACAGAGGAAGTATCTTTCCTGTTTTTCTCATTAAGAGAAATAATATTTGAAAACCAACTGATAGCAAGTGTGATTCTCTGACCTGTGTGTCAGATATATGTTGAAACTTTTATGTGTATTTGTTCATGTGAATGTCATAAAAGTCCTATGAGGTCAGTGTCATTGCTGTGCCATTTTTACATACAAGTAGAGAAACAGAGACCTGGTGCCATTGCTATGGTTTCAAAGCTGGGAACTGACAAAGCCAGAGGTGGATACTGGCAGTTAAAAAAAAAAACCCTATAGTTTTTACTATGAAAATCACTGTATAATAATTTACCCACTGATTGCATCAGTTATACTAACAACAGTTAAATTTATAGAGTGTATAATGATTTACAAGTATAATGAATGTATTTTATACACACACAGTAAAACAATATTCTTACTCTTCCTATAATTTCAATATTTTTCTAATGTAGTCTAATGGGTTTTGAAAATATTGTGTACTAGTTTACAGAAACTTCCAGGGACTGCTGTGTAGAACATATACTTTTTGACATTTGGGTAGAATATTGTATAGATATCTCTTCTGTCCATTTGAAGTATGATACTATTTAATGTTGTTTCTCTGTTTATTTTTTGTTCAGATGATCTGTCTGTTGGAGAAAGTGGGGTGTTGGAATCACCCACTATTACTAAATTGGATTGAGTCTTTGTCTTTGACTCTAATGTATTCTTTTTATGAAATTGAGTGCACTAGTGTTTGGTTATATAGAGTATGGTGGGAGGATGTCTAGTGACGGAGAGAGGAGCAGGCTGTAGTATTAAATAGGACAGCAAACAGTATTCATTAAGATGGCTTTTGTGGACAAAGGTCGAAGGAGAGGAACTTAGTCAGCCATCTTTCTGAAGAGAGTGAGTGCTCCAGGGAGGGGACAGATAGTTCATGGCACCAAGTGGGAAAAGTAGGAGTTCAGGTTTGGCCATGTTGTGTTTGACTTGCTGTCAGACAGTGAAGCACAGATAGATGTTGGGTTAGCAGTTGTGTATATGGGCCTGGAGCTTGGAAGACCTGCACTCGAGATAAGTTAGAAACATTCACACGGAAATGGAGAATCAACCTGAGTTTTGGTTGAAATCACCAAGAGAGTATAGCTATGAAGAGGCTCAAGTCAGCCTTGAGATGCTTCAAAATTAAGAGGTTGGGGGAATCTGAAAACAAGAGGGGATCCTGGGGAAAGAGGGGCCACTGAAGAACAAAGGAGGAGGAGCACAATAGCTTTGCATCATCTCATTGATGCCATTAACTATGCTGTTTAGTTTTTCTTTCTACTCTACATATCCAACAGTCATCCGGGAAGAGGGAAAGGCCTCTGTCAGATTGACCTGTGTGGACATTTTCTTCATTGATGATTCATGTGGGAGGGCCTTTGATCGTGCCACCTCTGAGCAGGTGATCCTGGGATGTACAAGAAAGCAGGGTGAGCACACCACGGGAAGCAAGCCAGTAGGCAGTGTTCTTCTTCCACAGTTCCTGCCTTTGCTTCAGTTCCTGCCCCCAAATTCCTTCCCTGAGTTCCAGCCATGGCTTCCCTTCACCTTCATGGTGGGTTGTAATCTGGAAGATGAAACAAATTATTTCCTAAGTGTCTGGGTCCAGCCCCAACCTGTTGAAGTGATATTTGAGGGAGGAGTGAAGAACTGAGAAATAATAGGAAGAAATATAGATGGAGATGGAGAACAAGATGGAGATGCAGGATAGCTTTGGGAGGGCCCTGGGTCAATACCTAGTTACTCCAAGTTTAATCATGATGAGCTTTTTTACATCAACAAGGGGAGGGGCAAAAAGCCTCCCCCTTGCAAGGTTGAGGTATAAAGAACCAACAAATGTAGACCTTTCAAAATACCTGGTAACCACATCTTTGGCCAAACCATCCTATAATGCAGCCCTGCTGGGCAAAGCAAGCTCAGACTTCTTGACCTTGAGTAAGATCTTCCTAGGGAGCCTCTGTGGGCCCCTACATATGAGTTGCCTTTGGTCATGGCATTTTTATCACAGCAATAGGAGGTAAGATAAGGTATTGACTAATGTGAATGAGTTTCAAATAGTATTTTTTGTAACTAATGAAAGTCATATTTTTATTAGAAACACAGAAATAAAGTGAACCTGGCAAAAGTTACATGCACACACAAACATAAAGTTAGGGAAACTACCTTGAGAGAACTTTACCATCTAAACAAATCCTTTTTTTTCTCATATTTTTAGGCAACAATCTAATTTTAACACTGTTTGTTAAAGCAAGATTTTAATCCTCAAATTTTATTGAATTCTCGGACCAGAGTCTGAGATGAAATGATAACAGTCCTTTGCCATCTGTTCTAGTCTTCTTTCTGTTATTGTGATAAAACACTGATCTAAACCAACTTGGGCCAGAAGGTTTATTACATATTATATTTTATTCTATGGCCCATCATTGAGGAAAGCCAAAGCAGGAACTTAAGGAAGGAACATGGAGATGGGAACTGAAGTCCAGACAACAGAGGAGAGCTACTTATGGGTTCCATCTCAGGGAATGGGCCTTAAATCCAACCAAAAGTAGTTGGTAACTCCCCTATCATCCATGCCACTGTTACGCCAGTGGGTATATTTTGCTGACATGTTGTTATTATAACTCAAACAGCATTCTTAGCTGGGTGAGATTAAAGATTTGTTTTCTCCTCTGGTATTATATACATAACACCTTCTAGCACCACAACTGCTAGTCAGCACTCATTTCCCAGCTACCCGGCTGTTTGCTTCTAAGAGCTCACTGATGAGTCCCTCTCAGGCTGGCTCTTTGCCTAGAGTTATTATACACCTATGTGTTGGCAACCGATTTCTAATGACTCATTGAAGTAGATTTAAAGGCCTAAACTGGGACATCTCTAAAAGGCCACTCCAGCTTCAGGGCACCCACAGGATTCAATTAACCCTTCATTCTAATTGGATTATAGATTTACTTCTTCTTCCTTTAATGAATAGTTGTCAGCTGGGGGAGATTTTGGTCTCATGGGACATCTGGTAGGGTTTGGACACAATTTTGGTTGACAGTCACTATAGCATTGAAGAAGGATGACTATAGGCACCTGGTCAGGTATGCTGTTTAATTTCTCACAATGCACAAGACACTCCTGTGCATCAAACTGGTCCGAAATATCAGTAGTATCAAAGTTGAGAAGCATGGGCATGGTTATATTCATAGGAATTGTTCCTATTAGCTTCCCACGACAATTCTCTTACATGTCATTCTCAGAATCTGAACCCAACCCACAATAGCAATGTATATCTGAGAATTATGAAGCAATTCCAGTATCCCAGTTAGTATTTATATGTTTGCCAGCACTGGCATTGTACATACTAAGCTTATGTGTCTGGAAAGAAATAGATTTTCTTGTGTAGTATGTATTATTACTTCATTGAAGCTAAAAGAATATAAACCAAAAGATGAATCAGTAAAAAATCCAAATGATTTTAAACATGGAGGCATTGTGCACTTTACTAGTTTAAATTCAAACCTGGGCAGAACAAGTCCTGCTCTAGGAAGTATTGGGATGGAGAGTTATTTTGAACGCTTCCTTCTTTAAAGGTGGAAAATGACATAAAGAAGGACATATAGTAAGAGGAGACTCTTTACTGTCAATGACATTGGCAACTAAGATAAGTCAACTGAAGAGAAGTAGTGAGTAGCTAAATCACCAAAATTATCCCCTCCCCACAGAGAAATAAAGGCAAAATTCTATGATGAGGTTCTTCAGAGTAAGGAGATCTGTTGTTTTTCATGTGGAGATTGTGTAACTTTCTCATAATTAACATTATGAGAACACCAAGGATGCAGGCTGACGATGTTCCAGGGCAGCATACAGAAGAACACTGAAGAATTTTCTGAAACAATAAACATGCTATTTACCTTTCTCTGTGAACAGATGTTCATTAAATCAGAAGAGAAATTATTATTCTTGAGACACCTGAAAATGAAAACAGAACGTACCCAAACCCCTGGGGTGTAACAAGAGCAGCTAAGAGGGACATCTATAGCAATGAAAGTATACATAAAAAGCAAAGATTTTAAATAAACAGCCTAATAATGAATCCCAAGGACTTAGAAAGGCAATGATAATCTAAATCCCAAATCAATAGGGGATCATGGCAGATATAAATAAAACATAGTTTGAATGAAATACAGGAGATGAGTGAAACCAAGAGATTTTTTTGACTAGTTAGAAATGGCCAGATCTTTAGCAAGATTAAGTCCTTAAACATAGAAGAATCAAAGAATTAAATTAGAATAAAAAAGATCATGTTACAATTGAAGTCACAGAAATAAAATAGATTAGGAATTGTTTTGAAGAAGACACATATTAACAAATTAGAAATCTAGAAGAAATGAAGAAATGGAGAAAACCAACAATACATTTAGAAGGAAAAAACCTGACTTGACCAATATCAAGTAGTGATACTGAATTAGTAATACAGTCTCCCAACAAAGAAAATCCAAAATCCAAGCGGAATTATAGCTGAATTTTAGTAGAACTTTTTCAAAGAATAGTTTTACTTGTGTACTTATCAAACTATTCTATCCTACAGGATTGAAATTGAAGGACTATATCTAAACTCATTCTGTGAAGCCAGCATTGCCATAAAACTAAAACCTGATATGGGAAGCACAAATAAAGAAAACTCTAGATCAACATATTTGATGAATATAAATTCAAAAATTATCCACAAAATACTGGAAGCAAGCAAACAAACAAACAAAAAAAACACCTCAAAAGATCATACTTGGCAGTCAGGTTGGGTTTCTATGCAGCTCAATAAATATCATGTAACACACAAAGAGAGTAAAGGATAAAAAAAATCAAACAATTATTTCAGCAGACACATAGCGAACATTTGATAAAACTCAACATTCTTTTATAAGTCTAGCTCCTAGCAAGTTGGCATAATGGATTTCATCATAATATAACTCTACACAGTAAGTCCACAGTTACCATCTCACTGAATGGGAAAAATCTGAAAATATTTCCCATGACAACCAGGAAAAAGACAAGGATATCCATTCAGTATAATGCTAGAGTCTTCAGAAGCATGATTATGTATGAAAAAGAAAAAAATAAAACATGAAATTAGAAACAAACCAACAAGTATTAAAAATAAGAAACAAGCCAAATTATTCTGTTTGTAGATGAGTGTGTCTGTCTGTTTCTATCAAAATCCAAGGAATATTCTAAAAGACCAATAGAATAGATAAATGGATTATCTATTTAATGGTACAAAGCCAACATAAAAAAACCATCTGCTTTTCAGTGAATTCATGATGAGGATTTTGTGAAAGAAATTGTGAACACAATCCCATTTGCAGCAACCATGAAATATACCAAGGATGCCGGGCAGTGGTGGTGCACGCCTTTAATCCCAGCACTCAGGAGGCAGAGCCAGGAGGCTCCCTGTGAGTTCACCTACAGAGTGAGTTCCAGGAAAGGCACAAAGCTACACAGAGAAACCCTGTCTCAAAAAACCAAGGAATAAACTTTACAGAGGAGGTGTTAGACCTGAACAAATGAAAATTATAAAAGATCAATGAGACAAATTGAAGGAGGCATTAATAGGCAGGAAGACAATTCTTGTACATGTTCTGGGAGAACTCTTGTAATTAAAATGCCCACAAAACCCAATCATGCTACAGAGTCAATGAATTCTCATCACGAAGCCAACATTTTGCACAGAACTAGAAAAAGGAAGCACAAAATCCCCCAATAGCAGAAGTAATCTTGAGCAGAAAGACCAAAGCAACATGGCATTGGCAAAAACCAGTCATGTAGGCCAGTGCACAGAACAGTAAACCCAGAAAGAGCTGCAATGACCTAATAATCAACATAGGCTCTGACAACTCGCATTAGAGAAAGGACAATGTCTATAATAAATGGTGCTGGCAAAATTGGATAACTGTATGCATACAATTGAAAAATTGAAACTTGATACTGTAGGCAATAATTTTAAGGATAGTTTCCCAAAGGACAGGAAACAAAAGGCAAAGCTGAGAAAAAGAATAGTGTGCTAAAAAGTTTCTACAAAGCAAAAGAAGCAATTAACAGAGAAAAAGCACAGAGAAGGCATTTTTCAACTATTCATCTGATAAGAGTGTTAATGCTCAGAACACATAAGGAACTTCAAAAACTAAGAACCTTCTGGCTTTCCTAGGAGACAATCTCACGACAAACTCCCTGGTCCTCTGTCTTTTTAATATTTTGTCTCTTCTACAGCAATTATCCTTGAACCTTAGCTACAGGAATTGTTTTGAAGCTGTATCAGTTGGTTTGGAGGGAGGAAAAGTTTAAACCCTTATTTCTAGGATAATAGGAATTGAACCTATACCTAAGAATTCAAAATTCTCTATGCCACCTAAACACTGTATTCTATCTTAGTAAGGTCAGCTAACTAAGCTATCAGGCCCATACCCTGAAAATGTTGGTTTAAATCCTTCCCATACTAATTAACCCTCACTCTATTCATCATTTATTTCACAATCTTTTCGGCATTAACCTCTTTCTTGTATGAATTGGCCTAGAGATGAACCTCCTTGCTATTATGCCTCTAATAATTAATAACTCAAATCCTCAATCTACAGAAACAGCAACAAAATACTTCATAACACAAGCAACAGCTTCAATAGTTTTCCTGCTCTCAATTATTCTCAATTTTAAACAACTAGGCATATGAACCTTTCAACCCCAAACCAATGACTTTATCCTTACTCTAACCTTTATCTCACTGGCAATTAGACTAGGATTATCACCATTCCACTCATGACAACCAGAAGTTATCTAAGGAATCCTAATCCCCATAGGTCCAATTCTCCTTACATGAGAAAAAATTGCACCCCCTGCTCAATTCTCTTCCAAATTTAGAAACTCATAAACCCAAACATTATCATCACATCACCAATCCTTTCAGTCCTTATCGGAGCATGAAACGGACTTAATCAAACACAAACACAAAAAATTATAGCCTACTCATTCATCATCCATATACGATGAATAATCTCTATTCTCTCCTGTAATGAGAACCTTAGTGGTTCTTATGGGGAACTTATTAGGGGCTTCTATAGGGGAAAACAGACTCTCTGATACAGGATAAGGTAAATCCAGTTGCAGAGTCCTTGGAAAGTTGGGGACCAATCACATGCTGCTTCACGCTGCCTGATCCTGTCTTCTCCATCCCAGAGAGTGTGACCCCCTTTCTCCTCCCTTTTAAGTGGTCACATAGGCAGATAAGAAGCTAGGCCAGATAACACAAGGTCATGGGCAGGGTGAATTCCTACTACATTCTCCTAAAATGCTTCTCTTACACTTCACACCTTAATAATTTACATCCTCACAATCCCCATATTCATTATTCTCCACACCCATTCATCTACACCAATCAACTCAAATCACTAATATGAAACAAAATACCAATAATACTACCCATTATCTCTCTAATCCTTCTATCTAGAAATCTTCCACCACTAACAGGATTCTTACCTAAATGAGCCATTATCACTGAACTACTAAAAAACAATAATAATTTTCCATTAGCTACACTAAGAGTAATTATAGCCTTAATCAACCTATTCTTCTACACACACCTGATCTTTTCTACCACATTTACTACCTTTCCAACAAATAATACTTCCAAAATACTCATCCACCACACAAAACTTAAAAAACAACATTGCCATCCCCCCACTAATAATTCTAAGTACTCTCACCCTACCATTCTCAACCCTACTAATTTTATAAACAGAAGTTTAGGATAGATAAGTCCAAAAGCCTTCAAAACCATAAGCAAAACCACAAAGTTTAACGTCAGCATAAGGACTGCAAGATTCCATCTTCCATCTACTGAACGCAAATCAATTGCTTTAATTAAGCTAAACACTCAACTAGATTGATAGTAATTAAACCTATGAACTTTTAGTTAACAGCTAAGCACCTTATATCTGGCCTCAACCTACTTCTCCCGCCTATCAGAAAAGGGTGAGAAGCCTTGGTAGAGTAAGTTATCTACACCTTCGAGTTTGTAATTTGACATGATTATCACCTAAAGCCCTGGTAAAAAAGAGGGTTTAACCTTGGTGTTTAGATTTACAATCTAATGCTTACTCAGCTATTTTACCCATGTTCATTAACCATTGATTATTCTCTGCTAATCACAAAGACTTTGGATCTTTATATCTCCTATTTGGAGCTTGAGCTGGTATAGTAGGAACAGCCCTATGCATTCTTATTCGGGCTGAACTAGGGCACCCAGGCAATGACCAAATTTACAATGTAATTGTAACTGCCTATGCATTCATCATAATTTTCTTTATAGTTATAACAATAACAATAATTGGTAGTTTTGAGAACCTGTTAGTCCCTTTAATAATTGGAGCTCCTGACATACTATTCCCACATGTAAATAACATGAGCTTTTGACTTCTACCACAATCATTTCTACCATTATTAGCATCAATAGTAGAAGCCAGAGCAGGAACAGGATAAACTGTTTATTCCTCACTAGCTAGGAATCTAACACATGTTGGAGCATCAGTAGACCTAACCATTTTTTTTTTCTGTTCACTTAGCCGATATCTCCTCAATCTTGGGTGCAATCAATTTTATTGTGTAGTTAGAGTTTTCCTGCCTGGCTCACAGTCAGGACAAATCTCTCTCACCTGCCAGGTCCATATACGCTCAGAACCAACCAAGTAAACACACAGAAACTTATATTGTTTATAAACTGTATGGCTGTGGCAGGCTTCTTGTTATCTACTTCTTTTATCTTAAATTAACCCATTTCTATTAATCTATACTTTGCCACGTGGCTCGTGGCTTACCAGTACCTTATCTCTTTCTTGTCATGGTGGTGGCTGGCAGCATCTCTCTACCCAGGCTTCCACTTCTCAGAATTCTCTTCTCTCTTGTCCTGCCTATACTTCCTGCCTGACCACTGATCAATCAGAATTTTATTTACACAGAGCGATACCCACAGCACTTTCCCTTTTCCTTTTTTTTTTTTAAGGAAGGTTTTAACTTTAACATAGTAAAATTACATATAACAAAACGAATATCAAGCAAGAATTACAGTTACAATATTAAAGAAGATATCCTATCTATCTTATATTTGTGAGTCCAAGGTTTTATATCTAATTTATCTTTTATCATAACTGAGGAAATTATAACTATCTAGTCTGCAACCACATCAAAGACCTCAGAAGGATATAATATTACCTGAGAAATGGGAGAAGGATGCAAGCAACTTTCGGGAGTCTTGCAGGGTAGACAGAGACAGCTGGCAGCCTGGACAGTCACCTAATGTTCCTCTGTAAAGTTGGGGCATTTGTCTTCAGCTCACAGGGCTAGAGTCTCTTGGTCAGTTTTTTCAGTGTCCTGTAGAATGTCTGTCAGTTTCCTCTGCAAAGCAGGAACCTGAAGGACCATTTGTCAAGCAAAGTTCAGTGGTCACCTTTCTGTGGGTCCTGCATGTCCAGTTGATCAAGCAGTCCAGGCAAGAACAGTTTCTTGCACAAATGGCTATTTTTGCCAAGGTGAAGATAAACTCCATATTAAGTGTCTTTAATGCCCATCCTCCTCTCTGAAGTAAATCGGTGCTGCCAGGAGCAGACATGTCTCATTGTCCAGAAAGTCTAAATTTTAAAAATATTTTAAATGCCATATTCTGTAGACCTTTGAAGTGTTTGAAGATTACCTGTCTATCTGAAATATATCTATGTATACCTAGAAAACTTAACTAACACGGCTACAAGTATGATTATCATAGATGACTAATTATTAATCTATTTTTAATTATCCATTACAATTTTAAATGAGCTGTACAAACATAATACCTTAAACAAGAGTAGAAATATACACACAGTATAACAAAATTAACTTTGTTTGTATCAATAGACTAAAATCTATACCAATGTAAAACATTTTAAACAAGTCGTTGCTCTTTAGAAGAAAGTTCCTTAATCTACCCTTTCATCCTATTATATCTATATCATATCCCCCTTTCTTCTTTAGAAAGAGATCACATTTATAATCAACCTGTTTTAAATAAAAATATTGGTCTTTCTCTGTCCCACACCAGAGGGCTCTTCTGATTTGGGACACAAGAGTCTCTTAACCTTTTCTTTTAGCAATATGTCTAGGTTTAGAGAAGGAGTGAGCCAATTCCATCTCCAAAGCCAACTTGATAATTTTGCGAAATTGGGCGTAGTTTTTCTTACTACTTCCTGCTGGATGAGGGTGTTGTATGTTATGGGGACACAAAGAAAATTTTAGGAATATGGAGTAGTCTGTGAGGGTAAACCTCTGAGCAGCTCTGATTGGTTAAAATAAATAAAGTGCTGATTGGCCAGTAGCCAGGCAGGAAGGATAGGGTAGGTGGGACAAGGAGGAGGAGAATGGTGCGAAGTGGAAGGTGAAGACAGAGGGAGAAGCTGCCAGCCACCACGAGAAAGGAAGATGTAAGGCACCGGTAAGCCACGAGCCACATGGTAATTTATAGATTAATAGAAATGGGTTAATTTAAGATAGAAGAAATAAATAACAAGAAGCCTGCCACGGCCATACAGTTTGTAAACAATATAAGTTTCTGTGTGTTTACTTGGTTGGGTCTGAGTGATTATGAGCCTGGCGGGTGAGAGAGATTTGTCCTGACTGTGAGCCAGGCAGGAAAACTCTAACTACATTATTGCTACTATCATTAATATAAAACCACCAGGCATTACACAATATCAAACCCCTCTATTTGTCTGGTCAGTCCTTATTGCAGCCATCCTCCGGTTCCTATCCCTCCCAACCTTAGTTAGCCACAGGCATTATTATACTCCTTAGTGACGGAAACCCAAACACAACTTTTTTTGACCCCACTGGAGGAGGTGACCCAATCCTCCACTAACACCTATTTTGATTCTTTGGACACCCAGAAGTTTACATTCTTATCCTTCCAGGTTTTGGAATTATTTCCAATCCCTTCCCCACCCAATTGAACTCTGCTACCCTTGACAAACCCCCAAAGCAAGGAACTCAATGACAGGTTTCTCTTCCCCACTCTAGTAATTCACCAAATAAGACTTCAAGTTCAGTATTCGAAAAATGTTCACACTAAATTTTTACTACTCAAATCAAACTTAAAACCACCAAATTTTCTAAGTAGAATTTCAGTACTAATTTTGTTTTTTGTACCGTTCACGTAGCATATCAATAAAGCAAAGCACTGAAAATGCTTAGATGGATACTTCATCCCATAAATACAAAAAGTTTGGTTCAGGCCTTATAATTAATTGGAGGTAAAATAACACATGCAAAACTCCCTAAGCCAGTGTCAAATCCCCTAGAATTTAACCAACATTCTAAGGAGATAGCATCAAGCACATCCAAACAGCTTATGACACCTCGCCTAGCCACGCCCCCACTGACTCAGTGGCGATAAAAATTAAGCAATGAATGAAAGTTTGGCTAAGTTATGCCTCCCTAAAGGTTGGTAAATTTCGTGCCAGGCACTGCCTTCATACAATTAACCCAAAGTAATTATCTCTGGTGTGAAACATGTCCTTAGGAAAAAAAATCAATAGAATCAAAACCCAACCAATATGTGAATATTCATCATTGGACTTAAATCCAGTAATGAAAGTAATTCTAATTTATTTAATAGATGATAGCAAAGACCAAACTGGGGTAATATACACCACTATGCTTAGCCTTAAACTTCAATAATTCTACAACAAAATTGTTTGTCTGAGAGCTGCTGGCCACAGCTTAAAACTCAAAACACTTGGCAGTACTTTATATCCATCTAGAGGAGCCTGTTCTAAAAATGATAACCCCCTGTTATACCTCACCATCCCTTGATATATACCGCCACCTTTAGCAAACCTTAGAAAAAAGCAGAAGTAAGCAAGAGAATACCCATAAAAACGTTAGGTCAAGATGTAGTCTATGAGGTGGGAAGTAATGGGCTATATTTCCTTAGTAAGAACATTCATGCTGCTACCCTTTTTGAAATCTAAAGGACAAAGGAGGATTTAGTAGTAAATTAAAAATAGAGAGTGCAATGAAATACACATACACCGCCTGCCACCCCCTTCAAATTAAATGAACTGAACCTAAATTCACAATGCCAACCAATAAGTTTATGAGAGGAGATAAGTCGTAACAAGGTCAGCAAGGTAGCTGTATCAGTTGGTTCAGAGGGAGGAAAGAGAAAGGGAAAAATGATGTCATTATATTGAAACCTCAAAAAAAATGAAACAATAATTTAAAAAATGCAACAGAAAACAATCCCCAAATAATGCAATTAAAAAGGGATAAAATATTTCTTTGCATCGTAAATGAGACTGATAATAGTGATACCTACTTCAGAGGGTTGTGGTCAGGATCAGTTTGCCTAGGATCGACTCAAACAGTTCCTGGCACACATGGTTATGTGTGGGTAATTGTTATTTGTAGTCTAAGGATTGTCTTGGCGCTAAAATATAATTCCACAAGCAATTATTTCATGAAAAAGGACTTGAAAAGTAATTCGGTTTTATAGTTAGATCGTTTTCTGCTTGAAAATATTGCAATGTTCACTTCTTGTGGAGGCAAAGAAGTGCAAATAAACACTCTCGTGGGCTTAGAAGTGTTTTTTTAGAAAAGAAAGATGGTTGTGTTGTTGGATGAACTCTTAAGCAAGAAAACTAGTGGACATTATACTGCGTTTACTTTAAAAACATCTGGAAAGAATCTTTCAAGAGAACTGCCTACCTTATTTTCCTTCGAGTTTGTAAACTATATTTAAGTCTTCCTAAGCAAGCAGTGAAGTTTCCTGAGCGGAACTGTCACAGCTCTCTTCTCCATTAGCCAAAGTTAACTCACCATGACCTACAGATTTATGAAGACTCTCTTTGTCCCATGACCTGAAACTAAAGTTTAATTTAAAGAAAGAAGGCAGTAAATAATTTCAGACTCAAGCTCTTTCTGGATAAGCATGCATGGGAGACTGAAATGAAGGCTCATGACTTCATTATAAGTTCATTGCCCAATGTGCTTACAGCTCACTGAGAGGAGATGATTACTCAAAAATGTAAAAAATGTATCAGATGAGGTTCTAAAAGTAGTAGTGTAATATCAGGAGCTATGCTTTGATGAGACATTGCATGTTATGGGATGGTTGAAAATGGCCTGAAGGAGATGGCATTGGTATGTTTTGGACAACAGCATTGGGAGGAATGGTATTTATGGCCCCAAGAAATAAGGGACAGGCACAGGATATGGACAGACATACTAAACCCTAGGAGCAGAGAGTATTGAATAATTCTTCTACTGGAGGGATTAGGTTTTATTAGGAAAGACAGAAAATAAGTAAGATGACAGCTAGGTACATAAAGAGAGTTGAGAAGTGAATAAGGAAGAGGGAATTACCAAGAACTAGACAGTGATTGGAGTGATTGGTCTCAGGATTTACTTTTGAAGTGAAAATCACAAACAGGACTGTTGATGCATGTTTTATGTTGGACCCAACCTTGTAAGGACAACTTTGATTTAGTATTTAACATTCATCACAAATACTTCTAAAGTATATTAATTTTCAACTTCAGCAGAGAAAATGGTATTTTAAAGTTGTGATTTAAGAGGATTGAAGATGGTTGTAAATTTAAAATCTTCTACTAATCTCAAGGCTTTACAAGCTTCTGGGGTTATGAATATTAATTATCACTGGAAAAATCATGTGATGGCAAATGTAGGGCAAACGGAAGTAAGCAGGGTGAAAGCTAGAGCTGAATGTCAACTTAGTCTCCATCATTTGCTCATTTATTATGATTAATTTCTTGGTCTGTAAATTAAATATGAGACTAAATTTCATTTATTGTATACTCTTAATTATTTTCTGAAAAAATAGAACACAAAACTCTTTGAAGTACAGTATCTGTCTTCCTGTGTCATGGCTGTAGTAAGTCACCATGGCTTAGGGATTGCAGTTCTCCTCTTTGATTTAATGTGTATTTTTCACACTGTAAGCAACACAGCATCTGTGCATACATAATCAGACCCAGGCAATGAAACAGAGGGCATAAAGTCATTAAGTAAAAATTAAGTAAATTTAGTAAGTCATTAAAGTAAACATTTTATTATGAATGACAGAAAATAAGTAAAGTGACAACTGGGTGCACAAAGAGTGTTGTAAAGTGAATAAGCAGTAATTGACAAGAAGAAGATGGCGATGAAGACATTTTCAAAGCTATAGTAACAACTTGAATGGTAGATTCAGTATAAACTTTCTTTCTTCAAGTTATCTCCATATTTCAATGTTAACATTTTATTTGTTGTTTTTCATGGGCAATGTTGGACCATGAGAGCAGGGTACTAACCAAGGGGCTGTGTTTCATATAGTTAGTTACAAATTTTCTCGGCAGAGGTTAACTGCAGAGAGTCAGCATCAGATCCTGTTCACAAACATCATTTGAGAGATGTTGTGTCAACAGCTTTTTTGCTACCAACTCCCTTAGAAGTCAATGTCCACAAGCACTAAAACAATACACAGAACGATTGAAAGTGGTCAAGAAAACATTTTGAAAGCCTCGTAATAGTTGTGTTACCTTTTATGTAGTGGATATATCTGAAGACTTACATGAAAATCAAACAACAACAGTCAAGCAATATGTCAAATAAAGATACAATAATGTTCAAACACAAATGCTAATAAATCACTTCTAAAACAATCTCTCGATATTCTGAATTTGTGTAAATCTTGATTTGGATGAAAGTGAAGTATGTCTTTAATAAACAGTCAATAATTCTTAGAAGTAACCCATGGGAAACTTGAAACTTTTAGTGTTTGACTTACCAGTTGAAAGCACAAAGACATTAAATAAACCACTTAAGATATTATGCAACTGAACATGTTATATTTAAGAATGCCTACATATATGCATGCAATAACAGTTAGTGAAAAAATAGAAGCCATGAATTGAAAGGAAAGTTGGGAGGGGTACATGTGAGGGTTTGGAAGAGGAAGAGGAAGGGAGCAATGTAACCAAATTATAATCTCAAAATCTTATATAGCAAAGACATAAAAAAGATTTGGAGTTGTGAGTCCATTCAGAAAAAAAATGGAGATAAGATGAGGCTATGAGTATAATGCTTTTATTTTATTTTTATATTGCTTTAGAAGTTCTCGTGGGTACTATGAGATGATAGGACAAGTCTCTGTGTTAATATCTGAGTTTAGAAAATGTTGAGGGTTTTCCTGTAAGTTTCGCTTCATCTGTATCAGCAGTGTGAAGAAAGCAGAGGACATACATAACAAGGGCTTGTATGAGATTAATTTAAAAACAATTGAACTTTTCTGCTACATCAGATTCTTTTCTGTTTGCCGAAGAAATAACTACTAAGAATCTAATGAATAACAAAGTCTCAGTAGAATTTTAAAACATGTCTTGAATTTGGTACATGTATATTTCTTGAATGAATACCCATATAAAATATCACTTAATTTTAAATTTTTTTATCTTTTTACGTTTATTTTATGTGTATGATTGTTTTGTAACATGCCACCTACCCATGCCCTGGACTTCCCTGGATTTTATTATATGTTTTTTGCTTGATATTGTTTGCACTTATTGTAATTCCAACTTATCTAAGTCATTATCCCTCATTACTCCTGGACAATATTTGATTACCATCTCTTTGTATATAGTCTTGTATTAGGTTAGAACTTTCTTATTTAGACAAAAGGGGGAGATGTAGTGGATAGCCATCCCAGCATTGGCCTGGAAGTTCCAACCCCCATTGAGGCTTCAGTAATGGTCACGCCCACAAGGCAGGGCAGAGGAGGAAGCAGAAGACCAAGGATCGGGAAGAGGTCTCTCTCTTGGTTCCCGGACCCTGGATGCTGGAGGTAGACCGAGCAGAGTTCTCCAGAGAACACCGCCGGACTGCGCTATACCTTTGCCAGACCCTGCAACCTACCCCTTCATTTGTAAGTTACCCCACAAAATAAACCTCCCTTTTAACTACGTGGAGTGGCCTTAATAATTTCATCAATACATATGTCTGTGTACCACATGTGTTCCTGGTGCCTGTGGAGCTCAGAGGAAGGCATAGGATCCCCTGGGACTGGAGTTACAGATGGCTGTGAGGCACCAAATTGGTGCTGGGAACCAAATGTGGGTCCTCTGGAAAAGCAGCCAGTGCTTTTAAACTCTGAGTCATCTCTCCAGGCCCTGATAGGCACTATTTAAATGATCTTCAAGAGTCACATAAAATTGTAATAAGCTATATTTTATCAAAATACGTTAGTATTCTAATAACCTTTGTAATTTGCCATGTGCAAAACATCTCCTTTGAGTGAGGAATTATGTTTGTAATATTTCCAATCTTGTTGAGGTCAAACAAAAATTATCCCAGGAAAAATAATTCTACTTAAGCTACACAAGTGTTTTAGTTTGGCAAACTGAAGTAAAAATACTTTCCCATCTGAACTCCTAGGGATTATTTATAGTGGTATTTGGAAGGGTAGCATACATTTCCAATTATTAATTTTTTATAGTGCTGGGATAGAACACAGGGCCTTGGGGATACTAGAGAAACACTCTTAGCACTGAGCCACACCCTGGTGCTAACATAAAACTTTTCAAAAGATGTTATTTAAGGATTGACAAAAGAATTAAGAAAGATGCAAACATATAAAGGGATATGTGGAGTGTAAGACTTAGTATTATTATTAAATGTATATATTATGCAAAGTGCTCTACAATTTAGAGTGATCTCTATCAAAACCCCAGTGTTATATTTTTTTCCATAGAAATACGAAGAACCTGCTATAGTTCTGTGGACTCACAAAAGACCCAGAGCACCCCCAAAAATCTTACAAAGAAAGGTATCACATCCCAACTTTGATAGATACCACAATGTTATAATAATTAAAAGGGCACGTTGTCAGCATAAAGATAGACATGTGGATCAATGAAACACAATAGAGAGCCCAGAAATAAATCCATGCATTGATGGGGTGTCACGAAAGCATAAAAGAAAACACAGTCTCTTCTACAAGTGATGTTAGGAAAAATCAATGTCCACATGTAAATGAATGAAAATAGACCTTTATCTTATACCATACTAAAAAAAAGATCTCAAAAGTCAGAATGACTTAAACACTGTGATTTCAAGCTATAAAATCGTCAGAAGGAAACATTCATTGGAAAAGAACTTTCTGATACTGGTTTTGGCAATAATTTTATGGATATGACATCAAAAGTATAGGCAAAAATGTGAAAATAGACCAATGGGATTACGCACAAGAAGAAGATTCTGCAGATCAATTTACTGTACTCTCTGCATTGACTGCCACCCACTGCAGAAAGAAGCATCTCCAAGGCTGACCACAGCCCTAGTCTCTGGGTATAAACATCAATATTCAGGAGCTTTGATACATCTGTTCAACAACAGTAACAACATAAACAACCAAAAAACACAAAACAAAACAAAATACCCCCCAATCAGTATTGGGTTCCCTGGCATGGCCTATGACTTCTCCAGGCATGACTTTTTAGCTCAGGTCTACAGTACTATGTATGAATTCCTTCTTGTAGAGCAGGCCTCAAATTCAATCAGGGTTTGGTTCTCCCAAACGTCATGCCAGTGTGCAGGCACATCTTCCCTGGCAGGTCAGCATTGTAACAAGCAGGGCTTAGAGCTGGCTGAGAAATTTGGAGAGTCTTCACTGCCCCCTTTCCAGAAGACATTGTAGCACCTTCTAGCCCAGAAACAACTCACCAGGGAGGAGGAAGTTTCTATCTGGCTTCTGCCTAATTTCCCTCAGTCCTGCAAACAATGTGTGTCTGATAGGGATTTGCCGCTCACTCCTGTGGGCATTTAAGAGCAAGGGTGTAGTCTGTATCGTCTTGGGGGACTTCTGGACCACTAACCCATGGGAAAGTATCCTATATTGGGGATTTTTGTTTACCAACTCAAGGCTTCTGGGAACAGCATTATCCTCCCTTCAAATCCCCCTGAAAACTGTATTTTACATTAGCTTACAAAATACTAAGTTTCCACGTAGCTTTTTAAAACCTCCTATAAGCTTTGTTAACCCCTTTCTTTTCTTTTGCCTTGTACTCTGCTTAACCTTTGTCTTCCCCAGTATCTCTTCCATCTCACTTGTGTACTAGTCCCATCCCCCTGCTTCAAAGCCTCTTCCCAAACCAACCTCCTGTGAACCCTTTCTAGCTTCTTTGTCCCCACAGACATTCCAAGTTAAACACACAAATCTAGAAATTTGAAGCTAAGATTCACATAGGGGAGAGCGTGCAGTGTTTGTCTGTCTGGGTCTGGGTCACCTTACTCAAAATAATATTTTCCAGATCCATTCATTTTCCTGCCAATCTCATGATTTCCGTGTTCTTTGCAACTGAAAAGAAAAGAATTCCATTGTGTATATGCATCCCATTTTCATTATCCGTTCATCAGCCGATGGACATCTATGCTGATTCTACTTCCTAGCTAGGTAAATACACCAGCAACAAACACAGATGTGCTAAAACCTCAGTAACGGGATAGTCTTCTTTGAGTATGTGGCAAGGAATAGTATTTCTGGGTTATTCGATAACTCTAATTTTATCTTAAATATAGTTCTAGTGTTTCCTCCACACTGATTTCTACGGTGGCTTTACTAATTTACACCCCCGCCAACAGTGGAGCAGTGTACTTCATTCCCTGCATCCTCACCAGCATTTGTTGATGTTGATTTTTGTAATATAATATAATTTTGTTCTGACTGGGATGACGTCGAGTCTCAGAGTAATATTCATTTTCATTTTCTCAAGGGTTAAAAATATTTGTAATCCATTTGCATTTCTTCATTTCAGAACTCTCGGTCGGGCCCCTCTGTCACTGGGATGTTTCCTTGGTGTTAAATCTCTTGAGTTCTTTGCAAGGTCTAGATATTAATTTTCTGTCAGGTGTGTAGCTGGGGAAGATTTCTCTCCCATTCTGTAGGCCTCCTCTTCTATGAAGTCCCATTGTTGGTTGTGGGGCTTCTCTCTGGGTGACCCAAGTGCAGATACTCAGGAATTCTGTCTGTGTCTGTACCTCGGTGGGTGCTTTCCCCCCTCACTCTTTCACCTAGCACTTTCATAGCTTCAGGTCTTCCCCTGAGGTTCATGCCCATTTGGAGTTTAGTTTTGATCAGGGTGATAAAGGAAGTGTCGTTCCAGCCTTCATATCGATGGGCAGTCTTCTTAGCACCATCAGTTGAAGATGTCATTTTTTTCTTTCCTCCAATGTGTTGTAGCTTTTGGCAACTAGAGACATTACATTTTGTTAGTCTTGGAAAAGGTCATGTTTCATAATGAAAGGTATGTTATCCATAGATGCATTTTTCTTTTGCATCAGACCATAGGAGAAAAATCATTAAAGTAGAAAGCTTGTAGGCTGGAGATGGTTGATAATTAATGGGAGTGTTGGTGATGCTGTGTAGCTCACATCATGAAGTACTACCAAAATTAGTCAAGTGCAACTTAAAAAAAAAAAAAGTGATTCTCAAGCCCCACCCCCACCTCAGATGAGAGAGCTGAGGAGAGTGGGAGAACTGGTCCTGCTCCTCACCAGCTGCAGCACTCTAAAGAGTGGCTTCTGTACTTCACCTAGGCAACACAGAAGGCCCTGGTGGTGTGGGTGTGGGTGAGCCTGCTGGCCAAGGGCATGAGAACAGAAGAACTGATCCAATTTCTTGAGCTTGCTGTATAGGGTGAGCTATGCAAGGTAGCAAGGCAGAGGGTAAATTAGAAGGGACAGGGAGATAAGTGGGATGAGGATGTGAAATCCACAAAGAGTCAATGCTGTGGATATCACTCTGTGTAAATAAAATTCTGATTGGCCAGTGGCCAGGCAGTTAGTGTAGGCAGGACAAGAGAGAAGAGAATTCTGGGAAGTAGAAGGCTGGAGAGAGACACCGCCTACCACCGCCATGAAAAGCAACATGTAAAGACACTGGTAAGCCACAAGCCATGTGGCAAAGTATAGACTAACAGAAATGGGTTAATTTAAGATAGAAAAGGTAGATAACAAGCAGCCTGCCACGGCCATACAGTTTGTAAGCAATATAAGTTTTTGTGTGCTTTCTTGGTTGGGTCTGAGCGACTGTGGGACTGGCGGGTAAGAGAGATTTGTCCTGACTGAGCCAGGCAGGAGAACTCTAACAACAAATGGTGCCCAACGTGTTGACAAGAGTTCCCACCTAAAACCTGATAAAAAAGATTCCAAAACGGAACTAAAAACAGCTTTCTAGTTGTCTCTCTCAAGTTAGCAGCAGCCTGCCGGTTTGAGCTACTATGGCGGGTTCCTGGCGTGTGCGTCTGACCTGCAGTGTGGCGGGAATGAAGAGGCTACAGGTGACAATTTTCTCTGCTGCATGGTGGATTTAGCCTTTGCTAGTTTAAAAAAAAAAAATGTTTCTGGGCTATGCACTACTTTGATAGAACTGCTTCTGATAGTTGATGGTACACATGGCTCCAGACCCAGAGCTGGTGGTAAACTGTACCACCGCCATGTTGGGAAGCTGAGGTGGGTGGAGCCAGCAGCCACAGTGGCTTTTCAGTCTTACAAAGATGGATATTACACAGAGAATCTGGTTTGTGTTGTCTTTGGGATTTTTAGCTACAGAAAAAGATTTGATTGTAAAAGCTGTTGAGTTAAATAAATATGTAAATTTTAAAGGTACCTTGACTTCAAAATTTGGATATAAGGATATGTTGCTTTGGAAAAGAGTCTCTTCTTTTGTTTCCACAGAAAGCAAGAGGCTATGGATTTGTTCCACATTAAGATACATCAGGTTTGATCAGCCTAGACCACCTGAAAGGTCTCCGATGACACCATGGTCCAGATGATCCAACATCCAGAATGGTTTCAAGGCAACTGGCTCAGAGGTTCACCCTCACAGACTACTCCATAATCCTAAAGTTTTCTTTGTGTCCCCATAAGATACAGCGCCCCCCTCCATCAGGAAGTAGTAAGAAAAACTACGCCCAAATTCCCAGCTGGCTTTGGAGATGGAACTGGCTCACTCCTTCTCTAAACCCAGGCATATTGTTAAAAGAAAAGGTTGAGATTCTTTTGTCCCAAATCAGAAGAGCCCTCTGATGTGGGACAGAGAAAAACCACTATTTTATTTAAAACAGGTTGATTATAAATGCAATCTCTTTCTAAAGATAAAAAGGGGATATGATATAGATAGGATAAGATAAAAGGGTAGATTAATGAACTTCTAAAGAACAACTCATTTAAAATGTTTTACATTGGTATAGATTTTAGTCTATTGATACAAACTTAAAGTTAATTTTGTTATACTGTGTGCATATTTCTAATCATGTTTAAGGTGTTATGTTTGTATAGCTCATTTTAAATTGTAATGAATAATTAAAAATAGATTAATAATTGATCACCTATGATAATCATACTCATAGCCATGTTAGTTAAGTCTTCTAGGTACATATAGAGATATTTCAGATAGATAGGTAATCTTCAAATACTTCAAAGACCTTCAGAATATGGCATTTAAAATATTTTTAAAATTTAGACTTTCTGGACAGTGAGACATGTCTGCTCCTGGCAACACCGATTTACTTCAGAGATGAGGATGGACATTGAAGACACTTCATATCTTATCTTCACCTTGGCAAAAATAGCCATTTGGACAAGAAACTGTTCTTGCTTGGACTGCTTGATCAACTGGACATACAGGACCCATAGAAAGGTGACCACTGAACTTGGCTTGACAAAATGGTCCTTCAGGTTCCTGCTTCACAGAGGAAACTGCCAGACATTCTACAGGACACTAAAAAAAGTGACCAAGAGACTCTAGCCCTGTGGGCTGAAGACAGATGCCCCAACTTTACAAAGGAACATTAGGTGACTGTTCAGGCTGCCAGCTGTCTATGTCTACCCTGCAAGACTCCCGAAAGTTGCTTACATCCTTCTCCCGGTTCTCAGGTAATATTATATCCTTCTGAGGTCTTTGATGTGGTTGAAGGCTAGATAGTTATAATTTCCTCAGTTATGATAAAAGATAAGTTAGATATAAAACCTTAGAATCACAAATATAAGATAGATAGGATATCTTCTTTAACACTGAAACTGTAATTCTTGCTAGATAATTGATTTGTTATATGTAATTGTACTATGTAAAAGTTAAAACCTTCCTTTAAAAAAAAGAAAAGAAAAGGGGAAGTGCTGTGGATATCGCTCTGTGTAAATAAAATTCTGATTGGCCAGTGGCCAGGCAGTTAGTATAGGCAGGACAAGAGAGAAGAGAATTCTGGGAAGTAGAAGGCTGGAGAGAGACACCGCCTACCGCCGCCATGAAAAGCAACATGTAAAGACACTGGTAAGCCACAAGCCATGTGGCAAAGTATAGACTAACAGAAATGGGTTAATTTAAGATAGAAAAGGTAGATAACAAGCAGCCTGCCACGGCCATACAGTTTGTAAGCAATATAAGTTTTTGTGTGCTTTCTTGGTTGGGTCTGAGCGACTATGGGACTGGCGGGTAAGAGAGATTTGTCCTGACTGAGCCAGGCAGGAAAACTCTAACAACAAGTCAATCAAAAGTTAAAATGAAATTTCTCACACAATCTCTGGGAACAGCACTTCTTCTAGCTTACTTCTTATAACAGGCATATTGTGCTGGTATAAAAAGAAGTAAATAAACAAATATTGGCAAGCAATAAGACTCAGCATGTTCTTAGGTATCTGGCCATATGGGCTCTAATTTGAAGTGATGAGAAGCATAGCAGCATGATATAATTACAGCTATTTCATTAGGAAATAAAACATGGATGTCTATTGTTCTCATTGTGAGAAGGAATGCCAAGTTTAATTCAAGAATATTCAAACTTGTTCCACTTAAACTTTAAAAGTTAATAAAATTTGCTATTAATACTTTTATAAAGTTGTATTGATTTCAATAACAATAATACATAGATCACAATATAGATCATTATCCTTGTACTTTTATTTTAGTAAAATTTCTGAAATGTAAAGCCTCCAGAGGAGAATCTATAATACATGACCATTATTTTAAAGATTCATCCCATACTGGATTGGAAAATGCTTCCACAGGAAAATTGAATGGCTTTTGGATTCACTGGTAAGTGAATAGAGTTTTTCCCTTTTTGTTACATTATGCCTAAAAATTACTATAACTATGTTAAACTAATTAAGAAATTATCAAGTTTGCAAGTTGAGCTGATTTGAAAGAAAATAGCCCCAAAGGCAGTGTGGTACTATTAGGAGGTGTGTCCTTGGAGGAGGTGTGGTCTTGTTGGAGGAAGTGTGTCACTGTGGAGGCAGGCTTCGAGGTTCAAGCTATGCCCAGTGTGACAGACCACTTCTTGCTGCCTGTGGAAGATAATAGAACTCTCAGCTACCTCTCCAGCACCATGTCTGCCTGTATGCCACCATGTCCCACCATGATGATAATGGACTGAACCTCTGAAAATGTAAGCCAGTTCCAATTAAATGTTTTTTCTTTATAAGAGTTGTGGTGGTCATGGTGTCTCTTCACAGCAATAAAAACCCTAATTAAGACACATGATACAACAAATAATAAACAAAAATATGTTTTTATTTCTATGTTAGTAATGAACATTTAGTAATCCATGTAGTTCTTTCCCCCATGATACAGGGGGATGGGACACAAAGCCCTTTGTGCTCTTCACTAGTACTCCCTAGATATAATCCCATCCCCTACAGCATTTGAAACTTTCATTTTTTATATATAAATTAGTATATCTTTGTTCATTTAGCATATTAAAATTGTTCATGGTCACTGTTATTCTTAATGTTGAAATCAGCTCAAACTTGGCTGGTGGGAGTCTCTCTCTGTTGCCTTTGGTCCTGTGGATGGGACCCAGGATTCTGACAGTGTCTTTTTGCCTCTGTCTCTGGAGTGGGATCATTATTTCCTTCAAGGTGCCTCCTTGCTTCCTGTGGGTGGTGATCTGATGAACATGAATACAAGGATGACTGTGGCCTTCTGGGCTGTCATTAAACTTGAAAATTTTAAATTTATTAATTACTTTGTTTACATTTAATGTATTTTCTCTCTATATATATATGTATGTTTCTATTTATAGCTATAATTTGAACTTACATGCGAGCTGGTCTGTTGTTTTCCTTTTTAACTTTTCAATTTTATTGTTTGGAACATTTCTCTTTGTCCAATAGCTTGGCACATGGCCATCATCGTACAAATTATGACATATGTGTCTTACTGTTACATTGCTGCACAGAGACACCATGGCCAAGGCAACTCGTTAAAAGAAAGCATTTGATTGGAGGCTGGCTTACAGTTTTAGAGGGTTAGTCCATGATCTTCAGGATGGGAAACAGATAGATGTGGTTCTGGAGTACTAGCTGAGAGGGGGTGGGGATTGGGCCTGGCATGGGCTTTTGAAACTTCAAAGCCTACCCCCAGTGACGCACCTACTCCAACAAGGCCACATTTCCTAATTCTTGTAATCTTTCACAATCAGTTCCACTTTTCAAGTGTCAATAAATGTCATTACCTACACTCAGATAATATAATCACTTCAATAATTGTAAATAATTTTCAACAAGTAAATTTAAGAAACATTCAGTTCATAATAACATCAAAAAGATATATATTTTACCTGAAAATATTACCTAAAAAGATGTGAAAAAGATTGGAGATTGTGGGTTCATTCATGGAAAAGTAAATGTGTGTGTGTGTGTGTGTGTGTGTGTGTGTGTGTGTGTGTGTATTCCCTATATGGGGATATAAATATAAATTTATATCCCCTAGGTCCCTGTGCATGCTAGGCAAGCATCTTTTTCACTACAAATTATCATCTTACATTTTTAATGTTTGAACTACATGGTAGTTCAAAAAAATTATTAGGAATAAATTTAAGTAAGGTGATGCCATATTAAGACACAGACATCTATAAAATATTGTTAAAATGAATCAAAAGGGATATATATTGATGGATGTGTAGTATGAATTCATAGAACACATACCTTTATAGTAAATTCTGAACAAAAAAACCACAAGCGACTAAAGTGAAGGTGAATATATTAGACTTCATGAAACATTACAAAATTATGTACATCAGTTATTCACCTTTAAGCCCATATTACTGAATTACACCCCCTTCCCTTAAGAGTCCCCTCCCCCACAGCCTTTATCTAATTCCTTGAACTCTGTGGGTATTCCAAATGAAACACACACATTTGAAAAGTCAGATCAGAGCTAACATTCACAAATGAGACAAAAATGTGTGATGTTTGTCTTTGTGGGAATGGGTAACCTTACTTGGAGTGATTGTTCGAGGTCCATCTATTTACCTATGAATGTCATAATTTAATTTTTACTTACAGCTGAGTAATATTTAATTGTGTAAACATATCACATGTTTAAATTTTCTCTTGGTCAGTTGATGAACACAGGCTGCTCCCATTTCCTGGCTAATGTGAAAAGAGGAGCAGTGAATATGGGTGAGCAAGTGTTCCTATAGTAGGACATGTGTCCTGTGGGCATATGAATAACAGCGGTACAACTGCATCATTGGTGGGACGTGTGAAATCACCACACTCATATCCACAATGGCTTCACAAGTTTGCACTCTTACCAGCAGTGAATAAGTGTTCCCTTTATACCATACTCTGCCAGTATGTGCTATCACTTTGTTATTGTTTTATTTTATCTTAGCCATTCAGACTAATATAAGATAAAAATCTCAAATTAGCTTTAATTTTTATATTTCCCTTACAGCCAAGGATTTTAGACATAAAAAAAAAAAGTGTTTCTCAGTCATTTGTATTTTGCCTTTTGAGAACGCTGTTTAGTTCCATGTCCCATTTTTTTCCCCCTTGGGTTGTTTGTTTTCTTGATGTTTAGTTCTTGTATATTTTAGACACTAGCCCTCTGTCAGATGTTCAGCTGGTGAAAATACCCCCTATTCTGTAGTTCTGTAGGCTGCCTGTAGACTTCAGTGATGGTGTTTTTTTTGTTTTTTTTTTTTTGTTGTTGTTTTTTTATAATTATTATTTATTTATTTATTTTGCTGTACAGCTTCATGAGGTCCTATTTATTATTAGTCCTACTGCCTGTGCTCTCAAGTTTTGGATCAGAGAGTCACTTCCTGTTCCATCTCTCCTACTTCCTCCTTTAATAGATTCAGGGTATCAGGTCTTATGTTGAAGTTCTTGATCTATTTAGAGTTGAGTTTTGGAAGGATTTATAAGAAGTAAGGATTCAGTTTCATCCTTCTATGCATAGCTGTCCAATTTGACCGGAACCATAGTTGAAGATACATTTTTTATTCCTCTAGTGTCTATTTCTGACATTTTATTTGTCAAAAATCAAGTGGCTTTGAAATTTGGGCTTGTGTGTGGATCTAAAATTATATTTTTATGCCAGTACCATGCTGTTTTTATTACTTAGCTCTATAGTCTAACTTGGAACCTGGGAATATGAAAGCAAAGAAGAGGAGGGAATACAGAAACAGATAAATAACACCAAAGAATATTCAAGAAAGATTATTTGGAAAGGTACTACTGGAAAAGCATCTGGTGCTGTCTTTTGTTTGTTTGTTTGTTTGTTTGTCAACCTGATGTGAACTAGAATCATTGGGAAAGAAGGGACCTCAGCTGAAAAAACGTCTCCATAAAATTAGCCTGTAAGCAAATCTGGGGGACATTTTCTTGATTAATGGTTGATGTGGGAAGGAGCAGCCAACGGTGGGCTATTCCACTCTTGGTCAGGTGGTCCTCAGTTATATAAAAGAGCAGGCTGAGCAAGCCATGGGGAGCAAGCCAGTAATCAGTATTCCTCCATGGCCTCTGCATCAGCTCCTGCCTCCAGATTCCTGCCCTGTGTGAGTTCATGATGCAGCTTCCTTTAGTGATGGGCTGGGATTAGGACATGTAAGCCAAATAAATCCCTTTTTTCTTCAAGTTGATTTTGGTCATAATGTTTGATTATAGCTATAAAAGAGTTTAAATGGTGTTTTTCTCTAATAGGAGGCAATGCCCCTACTAGACACCACAGGCTAATAAATAAAAAGTCCAGAAACAGGAACAGGTTACTTCCTCTAGAGTGGCTGGTCAGTGAGGTTCTATACACTCATTTTCAATGCTATTGGTTATCCTTAGGTAAAACCATATTTCTGAGGACACCATGTACTTAAATCAGAGAAATGAAAATATTAAGCTGGTCTTGACCTGAAAACCTCATCTCTATTAGCTAGGTTGCATAGTACTATTTACCTAGCTGTTAACTATGAGAGGTACCGTAATGCCTGGAACAGCAAGACATGCCAACTAGTGCAATACTGGCACAAAGATCAAGGGAGTCATCAACTATCTTCAGACTGGCCCACTCCACAAGGTGAAATCCATCTCTGCCATCAATACTGGGGCCAGCAACCCATGGGCAAACAGGTCATAGGCCCTAAGGGAGAACCTACTACTAGTGTTCTGCTAAGAGGTCACAGAATTAAACTAATGCCTAACAAATCTCCATTACACCCATAGGTTAGTGTGTCTCTCAAACATTATCAGAAAAGCTTCTATTGGCAGTAGATAATGATTAACACATATACCCACAACTGTACTGGTCATAGTGCAGAGAATAAAAACACACATGAAGGAAAACTACTCATATACATAAAATAAAACAACAATATAGTTTTTGAAATAGTGTATCTCCTGGTAATTCAACTTTTATTTTTGACTTGTACATTATGCTTTATTTATTTATTCATTATAACATACCAATCTTTTTGAGCCCATCTTTAACCTATTTTTTAAATTTTATAATTAATTTAATTTTACATATCAGCCACAGATTCCCCTGTCCTCCCTCCTCCCAATCCTGTCCTCCCCCCAATCTACCTCCATTCCCATCTCCTCCAGTGCAAGAACTCCCCTGGGGATTCAGCCCAGCCTGGTAGATTCAGTTGAGGCCGGTCCAGTGCCCCCTCCTCCCTTCACCCAGGCTGAGCAAAGTGTTCCAGTATAGGCCCCAGACTCCAAAGAGCCAGCTCATGGTAATTCAACTTCATCCAGTGGACTGCTTCATATGTGAAAATATATTGGTAGCGCAAATTAGACCTGATGGGTTTTTTTTAAAAAAATGAGACAAAATTGTTTATAGAAGGAAGGAAGGTGGATCTGTAAGGAGTTGGGCAAGGGAGATGAATATGATAAAAAATTGTATGAAATTCTCAACTAAATAATAAAATAAAATATACCTATGATAAATATAAAATATTGTATGTATCAGAAAACACTCTTGAAATAAAAGTATGACTTTGGAATGCATATCTGTAACCTTGAACCCAGAACCAGTGAGGAGGCCCACAAAGGTTTCCTAGTGACATCTGAGCTTGCTTTACCCAGCAGAGCTGCATTAGAGGATGGCTTGACCATGTGCGTGGTTTCTAGGTGATTGGAAGGGTCTGCACTTGGTCGAGCTAGGGGGAGGTCTTTTGCTCCGCCCCTTGGCATTCCTATAAATAGCCCTTTAGAAGAGACAGGAGGGGCCAGTGGATAAAGATCCAGGCCCTCCCGAGATCTGTTTCTCTCCTCTCTATCCTTCTACCTAAATCTCTTATCCTTCCCTCCTCAAGAGTACCCTAAGGTAAAATGTGGGATCTGGTTTCCCAGATGGCCTCCCACAAGCCAGAAGTGAGAAATAATCTGGGATTTACAACAAAGCCTAGCTTCAGGAGAGCCTGCACTACAGAGCAAAACCCTACATCACCAAAAAGAAATAAATGTTAAATGAACAAAACAAAAGGATGCCTTGAAGAATGAAAGGCAACTCTGTAAATCATAACTGATAAGGTCTAATATTCTGAACAAATAAAAACCCTTAAAACTCAATAAAAATATGAAAGTCTCAGATAAAAAAAATCTACCAAGTTGAGCTGAATCCCCACGGGAGTCTTTGTCCTACAGGAGATGGGAATGCGGGGGAGGGGCTGGGGGGAATGCAGGGGTGGGGGTGGGAGGGGGGAGGACAGGGGAACCCATGGCTGATATGTAAAATTAAAACACAAATATCTGTATAAAAAATAAAATTTGAAATAAAAAAATAAGTAAAGATCTTAAATAGACATTTCTCCTAAGGAGCTATGCAAAAGCCAAAACTCCATTGAGACAGCGCTGCACACTTACTTAAATGACTGTAACAATTATGTTGAGGAGGATACGGTGAAATTGACATCCTCTATCACAGATGTTGGGAATATAAACTGTTTCAGGCTATTTTGGAAAAGTTTTAAAATATAGTTACTGTATTTCCCAGTTGGCACACATCTAGCTATGCAACTGAGAGAATAGAAAAAGCATCCATGCAAATCCAAGGATAACTATTTAGAGCAGCATTATTAACA
This sequence comes from Onychomys torridus, assembly GCF_903995425.1. Classification (NCBI taxonomy): domain Eukaryota; kingdom Metazoa; phylum Chordata; class Mammalia; order Rodentia; family Cricetidae; genus Onychomys; species Onychomys torridus. The sequence goes on along the minus strand of NC_050457.1, from coordinate 43,840,130 downwards.
AAAGATAAAAGAAAATTTAGCCAAGATGGCTATGAATTCCGAGTATACAAATAAAATGTACTAGATCACTACAATGAAATATTATTAGGCCACATAATAATGAATCCATCATGTTATACAATGATATATCTTTTTGTTGTTTGTTTTTTAAGACAAGGTTTCTCTGTGTAGCCCTGACTGTCTTGGAACTCACTCTGTAGACCAGGCTGGCCTTGAACTTAGAAATCCTCTTGCCTTTGCCTCTCAAGTGCTGTTATTAAAGGAGTACGCCACCACCACCCAGCAGCATAGATGGATATTGAAAATATTATATTTAATCAAAGAAACTGGTCACAAAATTAAATGTTATGTCATTTAAGTTAGATAAATTATCCAGAATAGGCAAATATACAGAAATCTAGGGGAAGAGAAAGATTAGTAATTCCTGAGAAAATGGGCAAGGGGCAAGTTCACTATGGAGTTTTTTGTTGGTGGCAGAAGAATATTCTAATTTCTCTTGTGGTGATATTTGGGCAATACTGAACATGTTCTATACATTAAACTTTACATTGTAAATATACAGATATTGCATGTAGGTATTTCAATAATTATGACAGCATCCAAATATTTTGATATTAAAATATGTCACAAGACCTTCAGTTCCTTGTGAACTTTATTCCATTTTTGACTTTTCCTTTAAAGGTAATAATGCCCTAGCCTTACTCAAACATTATTCTGAAAGGCTCTCTCTCTAATATAAGTCACTTTGCTTCTTGTGTTTAAATGCTATTTCCATTCTCCCTGTAGGTAGAAAGAATCCCAAGATTTGGATATCTGAACATCAAAACTTTAATAATGATGGTTATTATTGTATTTATTGTTAAACATGCTAAATGGTATCATTGAAGCCCATCCATATTGTGGCATGTTGCTCATGTAGTCAGATAGTGGCAAAATATCTCCAGTCACCATTCATCAGGAAGTCTTCATACTGGGCTCAACATTGTGGTTGTCTAGTGGACCAGGTGTAATGAATACCTCATTTCTTACCATGTTCACATTAGAATCCTCCTGCTTTGAGAGCATTTGTGACCACTATTTTTTTTTAAGGCCAAAGTTTTAAAACAAAATTTACCCTGAAAACAGCTATTAGAGTTAAGTGGTCCCTCTGTTCAGCAAACAAGATGTACCAAGCATTAAATGTCCAAAATCAGGGTGATGTTGACCAGCCATTTGTTCTGTTCCTGGTAAGTTAACTACCAATGTTCTTGTTTAAGGTCTAGGACAGACAATAATGATCTTAGTCTTAAGATCTACCCTGGCCCTGAGGTCATTCTGTACAAATAAATTTTAGCTTCACTAGCTCTTAGCAAGAAACTCCCCTACCTGCTTTATTCCTTTTAGTGATGAGGCCAGAGTCCAAACTCACAGAAAATTTTCATTAAAAAGCAAGAATGTAGTTTGCAGTCAAAATTCATGAATGATTTAGATGTTACTATCTTTCTGTGGGAAATGGATGAAACATGAAAGACAAACAAAAATGACCAGGAACTGATAATGTCTCTGTCAGTATGAGAAGTCATGCCCACATTATCTCAATTGACATACAAGCACAGAAAAGAAAACAAAAAACAAAAAACCAAATTACTTAGGAAATAAAGCGCTCAGACTGAAGGAACAGATGATAACATAAAGGAGATCTATGACCACATTTTAAAACTATACCTTACAAGTCCTATATAAAACACAGTGTATGCTTATTTTGATCTTAAAGTTTCTCTGTGACATGGTCTTCTGGGTTTATACAAATCAGAATGATACAAACATGGCAATTCACCTTTGCTTTTCTCTCTTCTTCTCAGCCTTGCTTTCTGGTGGAACCATCTTCTTGTTCTCAGGAAGATCTGACTTAGAAACTATATAAAATATTCTCCCAAGATTGAGAACATGGTTCTGCTGTCATCAAGGTAGATGTGTCTTCGGTCTCATACCTTCTGGAAGTTGGAAGTAATTGTTTGATCCAAGGTTTACAGTAAATATATAAGTCTATATTTGAAAATAATAAATATAACAGGGTAATGTTGTGACTGCCTAATGATTCACAAATCAGTAATTAAAATGGAGTAGGGGCCTGAAGACTATTTTGGAAGAAGAAAGTGTTGTGGAATAATCCCTTTGTACACTGTGTTGTGTACAAAGATGTTTCTTTGCCAAGGCACCTTCTAATTGGCTTAATAAAGAGCTGAATGTCCAATAGCTAGGCAGGAAGAGATTAGGCAGGTCTTTCTGGTAGAGAGAGAGGAAGAGGAGATGAATCTAGGTGCAAGAGATGTGGAGAGGAAAAGGAGATGCATGATGGAAGAGAGGTAAAAAGCTGTGAGGCAAAACATAGATTAATATAAATTGGCTAATTTAAGTTATAAGAGCTAGTGGGACAATCCTAAACTATAGGCCAAGATTGGTAATTAATAATAAGTCTCTGTGTCATTTTTTTTGTGAGTTGGCAGCCCAAAGAAAAACCCATTTATAAGAAGGCCTGATTTTTATTCCAAATCATCACTCTAAATGTGAATATGGGTTTCCCTCTCTTGAATTTGACTTTGTGCTGCATATGTTTGATTAGACCCTTTTATGTCACATTAAAGAAAGTGCTTTAGAGATCATTTAAATTTCTGTTCCCAAGTCTGTCCATACTTTACTCTATAGACAGAGATTTAGGAATTTAGGTGTTTCTTAATCTCTCTAAATTGTGGAAAAAGAAAGACCAAGTAGATAGAACAAGACAAGTAGGTTTTCCTGTACTTAAGAAAATTTTATACATTAAAATGTACTTAATATATTAACAAGTTAGGTAAAGTTGTGTTTGAACATCTTTTGATTTAAAAGTTTGAAAGTCACTTCCCTGGCTGTTCTATTGAAGAGAAATCGCATGACTTGCTCAGAGTCACAAAAAAACTTGGAAGCAGGGCAGAAGCCCAGGTCCACTGGTTTTCAACCCAGTGGCCACACACATCACAATGACTCAGTCTTGGGATCTGCATAGCTTCACCAATTTCCTTCAGTTCATTAATAGAAGTCTAGTAATGGCATCTACCTCATTATATGTAGAGCCTATACCATCTCTGCAATCATGTGCACAGCACAAAATGAGTCAGGGTGGCAAAAACTGTGTGTTATTTGGTGAGCAGGCCAATCAGAGACCTTGTCTTTAAAAGAGATAGATGTCATTTGAGAAAAATCTGAGATAGTCCTCTGGCCTCCACACACATGTGTGCACAAACCCCCACACACATATGTGCACCTGTACACATACACATGCACACACAAATTACATAAAATTATATGATACATAAAGAATTAGGGCTCTAATAAGCATTCATTCAAACATAGGGAAAGGAATATTTTAGCTACCGATTAAGTTTTAGAGCTCAAAAGCATTTCAAATGCAAATGCAAATTTGTTGGTCTAACTCAAAATTCTTAGAAATTAAAAGTGTTCATTTTCTAAAGCATAGCTGGAGGTGATAATTTCTAGACTCATCAACCAATTTTATACGAACAATGGGGTAGTCAGCCAATGCTGTAGTATGAAGTATATAACAGCATGTAGGAGGTATTCCTGACACAAACCTCAAATCTGAATCTAGCCAAGATTTGAACCTATCTGTCTTACTCACTGTTGTAATGCAGTGAAGAGACATCATGACCAAGACAACTCTTGTAAAAGAAAGCATTTAATTGGGGCTTGATTATAGTTTCAGAGGTTTAGTTTATTTTCATCACGGTGGGGAACATGGCAGCACACAGGAAAACATGATGCTAGAGAAGAAGCTGAGAGTTCTGCATCTGGGTTCACAGGCAGCAGGAGAAGAGAGACAGAGAGACAGAGAGCCTTGCATTGGCTTTGGAAACGCTAAACCCTCCCCTGCTCCCCAGTGACATACTTCCTCCAACAAGGCCATGTCTACTCTAACAGGCCACACCTCCTAGTCCTTCTCAAATAGTGCCACTCCCTAATGACCAAGTATTCAATATATGAACCTATAGGGACCATTCCCATCCATACACTAAACTATCCATTTAGTTAGATTTAAGAAACACATTAAATAAAATCACAGGATAATATTATCAAATTTAGAAAGAAAATCTTAGGGAAAGAAGCCTCCAAAATTTTCAACAACTACATGAAATTAAGTGGAGGGAAGGTATTTGTAGTGATTAAATGGATTCAAAGGAATGTCATGACCACACACCAGTGCATGGACATCTTTTGAAACCAGGTTTGAATAAACTTGGTGATAGAAAAAACTTGAATACAATGAGTACTATACCACAATCACAACTTACTTTCTTTATTATGCTGTAATAGTGATATTGTGGCTTAGTTTAAAAGAAATCATTATCAATTGATTATATAATAAGATTCTTGTATTTTGCTCTAAAATACTTGGGAAAAGTCCAGCAAAAAGATGAAAAAATGGGTAGTGGAATGGTGATAATTCTTGAAGTAAATGATGGCTCATTAATGATCACCATGTCATGTGTTGGCTGCTTCAAAGTTTTCTTTTGTATTAAAAAAATTGAGATTACAATTTAATTACTGCATTTTTTCTTCCCATTCTTACATCCAAACACTCCCATGAACTCCTTGGTCTGCTTCAAATTCATGGCCTCTTTTTCACAAATTGTTTTTTATATATATGTGTGTACATGTATACATAAACATATGCATTCATATATATGTACATATATATGCATACAAACACATACATATGCATATAGACACAATCATTTTCATAGCAAAAACAGTGAAAGAAGAAAGTACCATTGTCCACAAAAATTTTCTACGGGCTGTATCATCCTGACTGACAAGAAACCTATCTACCTAAAGCAACACCAATCTCCAGTTCATTACCTAAGAAACTATTACACTAGCCCTTTGGTGTTAGACATTTATTCAAAAGTAAACAACACAATTTAAATATATGCTTTGAGAGCTTTCTTGAAAGTTCTAGCAGCTACTTTTATACCCTTGACCTCCTTCATCAGCAGGCAGCTTCTGAAGAGACACTCATGGGGCATGAAGAAGGAAAGGGACAGCTGCCTGGCCAGCCAATCAGCTGGATTCACCCTGGACATCAGTGAGGTGACAGATAATACAGCCACCTTGTCCTCACACCTTCAAATATATGATTTGAAAGATTTTCCTTCTGAGTTGCATTAAGGTATAAATTTAAAAGTATTTCTGTCATAGTGTTTGAAATGTACATTTTCCCCCAACTAGTTGTAGTATTGTTATTTTAATGAGCTTCAATATGTAAATAAGAATAATTTGGCACTCTGAAAAAAAAGCTTTTGAATTTAAATTCAAGTTTTTAAAGAATGAAAAGATGACCATGTTAAAGTGTTTCTGAGCTCTATGCTTCTACCCTTTTCATTTTGAGAAAGGGCTAACTTCAAAGAAAAAATGAGGCCAGGAAGTAGGGGGGATGGATCTGGGAGGAGTTGAGGAAGGAGTAAGGAGTGGTAGAGTGAGTATGACCAATACACATTGTATAAGATTATAAAAATATTAATAAAAATGCTGCATTGAAAGTTCCCTCTTCTGCCTGGCACGGTTTGATCAGACTAGGTTCCATTCTTCCTGTGTGACTGGGGTGAGACTCAAGTCCTTCTCTCCCTCATGCACTGGTGTTTTTCATTCACCAGCACTCACTCCCCTTATTGCAATGGGAGAAGCACATTGATTTCTTTCTTCTTCCCCACGCACTTGGGTCCTCACATGGTTCACCACCTGTTTGGTAGACCCCTTTATCTCAACCTCTTCTGCTGTCTGCAGAAGCATTCCTGTTATGATCAACCATGTGCAAGGAAGCAAGTGGTCCTGTTTATGGTGCTCTCGGCAGCAACAGCGCTTCTACAGCTAACGGTTAGAATGCATCCGACTTGTTCAAGAAAACTGAGCCAACACTGTAGCATTAAATGTTATTTTATCTGATTCAACACAAATCATGTGGAATACAGTGCAAATTTCAAAGGACTTTCCTGGTTCTGCGTCTGACATTCAGTTTTAAGAAGCTCCTTTTTTTGTTTGTTTTCATTTCGTGGTCCAAGTGTGAACTATAGGTAGTCTTCTTGAAGCCATGCAGACTCCTTAAGTTCTTTTTGCTGACTAATGAAGCATGAAAAATACTTTAAGAAGATTTAAAGATACCTACATGTCCCGTATTTGTCTGTCTGTTTCCCCAATGTTGATTTTTTTCTTCACTCTCCAAAGCCTTAATTTGTGACTGATTTATCTGAGACAGTTTTCTTTTGCTACAGTATGAGCAGGATGTTCTCTCTTCCAAATTATTATTCACATGAGGGGAGATGCTAGGTGCTATTCTTCCAGGAAGGGATAGACAGACTCTTCCCAAAGGAGTTACCCAGGCTGTTGGTTTTTCCCCTACACTTAACCTATCTCAGTCTTTATCTGGAGAGATTCTACCTGAAGACCCAGAATTTCGTAAAGAGGTGTGGCAACCAGTGCTTCACTTTAATTCAAGCACAGATTTACATAAACTTCTATTTTTTCTTTGATACTTTAGAATTTACCATTGAAGTTGTTAGTCCTTGCTGACCCTGATAGTCACGAGAACTACCATTTTGGTAATTGCTCTCAAGGCTAGATCATCTTGGTAGCCCAAGTTTCTAACTTCTCTATTATTTATGTTTCAGAATAATTTGAATCACTGTCCACCTTCACTGACAGTCTAATTCTTTAGACAGACTCTTGTGAAGTGGCAAATATTTGTGCCAATTACTGGATACACATTCCACTTCCATTGTTTTCTGTTGCTTTGATTCTGTTTGATTTCTCTGTGTTGTTACTCCTCCATGGCTATAGTAAAATGGCCAACAAGAGCAACTTAGGAAATAAAGGATTTGTTCTGGTCCATCACGTTGAGGAAGGCATGGCAACATCAGGGCAACTCTGACAGCAGAAGCAGGAACCTGGCTGATCACGTTGTTTTTATCCACACACAGAAAGGAGAGAAAGAGGACAGGAAGTGGGGAGGGTATGAGCCCTCAAAGCTCACCCTCAGCGACACAACCCCTCTACTAAATTTCTACCTCATAAAGTTTCTATACCCCTCCAAACAGTAATCCTAAATGGGTACTAAGTGTTCAAGTGCATGGATTTGTGGGGACATTTCTCATCCAAATTACCACAGACTCAAAACCTGGAATCTTTAGTTTCATTTTTCTGGGTTACTTTTGGATTTTAAGAGGCTCTAGCATATTAAAATTTATACCTTGCATGCTTTTGTTTATTTATTTTTATTTATTTCCCCTAAGACAAGAACTTCATCAATTAAGGATCTTCAGAGAAGCCCCAGAAAAAGAATGTGTCTATAACAGTTGTATTTCCTACCAAAAAGAGAGGGGATAACAAGTATAAATTAAACTGAAACAAATACATCACAATGGACTCATCAATAATTATGTATTCTTGTTTGTAAAATGTTAAAGAATAGTAGTAGTGTATATTAACTGACCACTGGCTATGTGGTACTTCATTGTCATATTCAACCTTTGTTATAATCTTAAGAACAGACATCTTCATTTTAATTTGACAAATGAGAAAACTAAGAGTCAGTTGAGTAATTTTCCAAGGCTACCCTAAGAGACAGAACTCTAATTTGTAATCTGGCTAATCCCAAGCTGATGATTTTAATGCTCTGTTCTTCAGAAATGAACAAGAATGATTTCATTTTATTCAAATATGAATTCCCATTGAATGTCTAGTGTGATGATTGATGACTTGGAATTAATTGAAGTACTTCTGTACAATATTGTAAATATCTGTAATTCCTGTTAATGGAAATTTATTTCGAAAGTCACCAAAACAATAATTTCTTATTCTAACCACACTGCTTTCAAATATGCTCATGGCTTTGGATTATGAATCTTGTGTGCTAATGTACCTATTTGCTGCAATGAAGTTCATTGTTTCCTGGAATTGGATACCAGGAAATTCATGTTAGCTCAGATCCCTAAGCTAATACATCATATTTATCCAAAAAGGTTTTGGTTATTTCCTGCAGAATAAGGATATTGTTGTATTATTCTGGGCTCCCTCAATGTCAGTCCTGTTCTACATTCCAGAAAAGCCTGCTGTCCAACTGGATCTGTATAATCTCAGCTTTTTACTATTGGCTCTGCCTGTTAGTCCAGTTACTCTGTGATTTCCCCATCTACAACCAGAAATGCAGATCAAACAAGACTCTAAGGAAGCTTTCACACTACTTGCTTACCCTGTAACCTTAGCCCCTGATACAGGTTGTCTCTGTCACAGCCACCTTCCCCAGTAAAATTTCATCTTAGGTATCTTGGGTTCTGAAGTAAAATGACATAAACTGTAGCCTATATATAACATAAACTATTTCTCATAGCTCTAATATCTGGAAATTCCAAGATCTGGATACTGGTAGATTTAAAACTTGTTAAGGACCTAATATCTGACTCAACTATTTGTACCCTTCCATAGTATCAGGAACTAGTTATCTTTGTCTTTTCTTTTATGGGGACACTTATTCTAATCACAAATTATATGTCCTTTTCATGTCCCCCAAAGCCATATCTCCTCATAACACACCTTGGGGTGATTTCAACACATGAACTTTGGTGACACAAATGTTCACACTAGTGCTTGACAACTCTCTCCTTTGCTTGCCAAGTTCCCTTTACTGTACTTCAGGGGCTTCTATTTATTCTGAGAGCCTGTAGTTCTTTGGGAGATAAGGCAAGGCAAAAATGAACTAAATAAACAATGCCATGCACAATATTAGTTCATTTGTCAGAGTCTAAATGTCTTTCGCATAGCCTGTGTAATGTCAATCAGTCAAAAACAAAACAAAACAAGACAAATAAAACTACCATTAAGAAAACAAACAATAACAAATGCTGCTAAGGATGTTGGAAGACTGGAACCCTTATGTACTGCACAGGGTGGGGGGTCATGTAAACTGGGGTAGCCATTATAAAAATAACAGGGAAGTTACTTAAAATATATCTAAGTAAATTTTAAATAAATTCCTAAAAAAAAAATCTAAAAAAATATAACTATGATATGATTCAGCTACACCACTTCTGTGTATATTCCCAAAGGACTCTAAAGCCACATGCCACAAAGATTTCTACATATCCATATTTATTGTAGCATTATTCATGACATCCATGTTTCAGAATTGGCTTCAACCAATTCTATCAACAGCATAACCAATAAAGAAAATGTAGCCGGGCGGTGGTAGCGCACGCCTTTAATCCCAGCAGTCGGGAAGCAGAGACAGGCAGATCTCTGTGAGTTTGAGGCCAGCCTGGGCTTACAGAGTGAGTTCCAGGAAAGGTGCAAAGCTACACAGAGAAACCCTGTCTCAAAAAACCCAGAAGAAAATGTAGTATACGTACACAATGGATTTTAGTTCAGCCATAAAGAAGGGCAAAATTATGCCATTTGTTAGAAAATTGATGCAAATGAAGATAACCATGTTAAAAATCAGCCAAATGCATGAAAGAAAATACTACATGTTTTCTTTTATTTGTCAGTACTTGAATTCTTTCTATATATTTAAATACAAACACACACGAATGATTAGAGGAAAGGCAGACACAGTGGGAGGTAGAAAGTGTTGAGGATAAAGGGAGGGAATATAGCAGGGACTGAGTCAAGCACATGCTATACTTGAAGGACATGATATGAAGCCCAGCACTATGTACAATGAATGCACAGCAATAAAGGCTGAAAAAGCTCTAAACCCTCTGGACAGTAAATGAATGAGTATGGTATTTGTATCCAGGAATCAGCTGCATGTAGACAAAGGGAGCTGTTGCAACAATCACCAGTGGCTGACTTTGGTGATTCTGTGTGCTTCCTGGTAGTGTTTTTCCTGAATACTGAAAATATGTGCTTTCATTTTACTTGCTGACAAGCTGAAATGTTCTTACATTAGAGTTGACTATAAATCTCTGATATTAGATCATGTTCTGGGTACAAATATTTCTTTCTACTGAAAGAGAGAACATTGGGACTCCAGGAAAATTGAAATAACAGAAATGAGTAACTCGGGTGGGTTTTGCTTTTCCAGTCTGCCTGTGACTGAAGGGTACATGGGTTTTCTGCCTTGGCTCTTGTCGGTGTTTCTAAGAGTCTTTGATAGGTTGACAGATGAGCATCAGAAAACTTTTTTCTTTCCCTTTTGCTTTTAAAAATTGAAATGTTTTATGTTTTGAGAATTTTATACATGAATACTATAGTTCATTCCCACCCTTCCCTTCCCTCCCTCCAACTTCTACCATGTCTCCTCAACTTCCTCTCCAATTCATGACCTTTCTCTACTTATTATTATGCTGTTCATATGTATTTAGAGCTGACCACTTGGGACTAGATAGCTTATTGGAGAGCTTGTCCCTAAAGAAAAATGATTCTATTGCCCGTAGTTTTCATCTAGGGTTGGGGCATTATAAAATTTATCCTATTCACATTGACATGCAAACTGGTATGGTCACTAGACTGGTCTTGTTTAGGCAACCAAATTGTTGAGATTTCATGGTGGCAACGTGATGGTAAGGCCCTATCTCTGAAGATACCATGCTCTTCAGATACAGGACTTGGAGGAACTGAGTTGGAACTGACCTGGAAGCCTCCTCCCTGGGAACTAGCTTTTAGAGTATCAGAAGGTGTTATACAAGCTGCCAAGGGAGAAAAGTAATCACTAATCTTTCCTAGCTAGTGGTAAAGGCTGTAATCCACAATGCCTGGCATGATATCCATAGTGGTGTTATAGTGCTTGTTTTATTTTTGGATGTAACCGATAGTGGTCTAATTGGACTTAAGGCTCATTCAAAAGAGAAAATTTATTCCTAATAATGCAAACCAAGCGAACTATGAATCAAAACCTTTTAATGAACAGAAAAGAGATGGTGCTGGATGGCATGGATAAATGAATGAAACCATAGAACCCAGTGACCATCTCTCATTTTAGTTACTTGATTTTAACGAGGTCAATTTCCAAGGAAGCTAATATCAAATTAAGTTATTCAAAATATTCTTTCAGCAGAATATTATCATGTTAATAAACTTTCTTTTCCATCTGAATTATATTAGACCTCTATCATTTGATTTCCTTTTTTAGGACAACTGCTTATTATTTCAATTTCATCTTATTATCACTCATAAAAGGTTTCACACAGAATTTAGCATATTCGTTATTCCTTTTTACCATTGCCATGGAGGTCCAATTATTAATTTTAGAATAATAAAGCAAGCTTTTAAGTATTTCTGAACACAGCAAATTCAAGGCCAATGGTTACCATAGACACAAAACCATGTTACATCATCCATCATTTGCCTATGGGGAACTAAGTAAAGTATCTTTTCCCTCTTGCAGTTGTGAAAATATGACTACTGATATAAAATTCTAGTTTTATCTACTTCATAATGAGCTGGAAAAGGACTCAACTGATCACCATAGATTCAAATTGTCTTAGTCTAGATTAAGGAACTAAGGTTAATGTAGAATTAGAACAGAGGTAAAAGGCAAAGCAACGAGGGAGCAGAAATTGGCAGCTTTGTGGAGGAAGTCAGTCTACAAAGAGAGAACTGAGCACAGGGTCAGAAAAGTAACTCAGTGACCACATGGAGAAACTGAGGAAAGATAACAGACTATATGTTCCTTTCCATCAGACCTGCAAGTCACCTCTTATAGGAGGGTCTGTTCTGGAAGTTTCCCCAGTGTGTTTTTAATGAATATAATTCCAGGGACCGTTTGTGTTTTTTTCAGTCAAATATCCTCCAGATTCCCCGACAACCCAAGTTTTTTTTCTGTTTAGAAATGAGGACTTGGAATGCACTGTATGGGGGAAATGTCACCTGTACTCAAATTACTCAACAGAGCTGGTCCTGCCCTAGGAAGGGTGGGTGTTGGTCTCTGTTAACTTTTATTTCTAATCATTAGCAACAGCACCACTTTAGACTGTGCCAGAGACAGAGAAGTGGGCATGAATTACATAGGCAAAACTCCGCTAAGAGTCCAGATTTATTCCAATATTATTGTAACAGCACTTCTGCTTCTTACCTGGTATCTGAACAATGTGGTGCTCTGCACTTCACCCTGTTTGCTCAAGTGTCTTTATGTGTGCTTGCTCACTCTTGTGTACTTACCAACATAACACTGATGACCTTGTTCTGTGTCCTTCATGAGAGTGTGCTCAATTACAAACTCTGGGCAGGTCATTTTGTTCTTGGCACCCCTAGGGCCTGGGAAAAAGCTCCACTCAAACTAGACATTCACTAAGTAGTTATTGAGTCAATGATAATAGGCAATATACCTTCTTCAGGACTTCACATTTATCTGAGTGCCCTCCAAATCACACATAATATGGTCTGAATGTAAAACATTCTCCGCAAAAGTTTATGTTTTGAATACTTGTTTCCAAGCTGATGGCGTGCTTTTCAGACTGTGGTACCTTACAGAGGTTGAACCAAGCAGGTTGAAGCAGATCACTTGGGGCAGGGCTGGCCCTTGTTTTCTGCCATGTTCTGGCTTGGCTTTGTGTTCCTTTATGGTGTTAACAGCCTCTGTCATAGCTCCCACTACTGTGAGGCAGGCTGTCAGGCAACAAGCTGGCTACCATGGCTTCCCTGCCATAATCACTAAAACCCACTGAGATCATAAACCACAATAAATATTTCCTCCTGTAAGTTATTTTTAGTCATGTATTTGGTCATAGTGATGCAAATATAACATACAAAAATATTACGAGGACATATAACTCTGAAATGTGAAAAAAAGAGATTTATGAATGTGAAATTTAGGTATATGAGGTTGAAATTGATTTCGTCTGTCATTGACATGGGACTGTTTCTAAGGGAAATATATGCCTGAAGCTATGGAGTGTGGATAGACCAAAAAGATGAGAACACAATTCTTCCTGGCTCAGAAGCTGGTGTCAGAATTCAAAACTGACAGGCTGAGTGCAATAAGTAGTAAAACTGCCACATCCTTCAAGCAAAGAAGCTTGAAAATGTCCTTGGGATACAGTGTGTGCAAAAAGGGATGTATCTTTCAGAACTTTCTAACAGCAACAGAGTGCAAAGGTGTGAAACAAGCCCAGAGACTATGGACGGGTTGTCCTACCATCATGTCTGCTTTCTCAATAACTTGAAATGTAATTTTTAACTATAACACGTACAGCCAAACTGGTCTTGACTTTTCTAGCTTTGGTCAGTTTGTTGGAAAAGAATATCTCTGAGTGCATTTGAATGCCCCTGTGAGGCAAAGGTGACTCTGAACTTTGATTATAGAGGAAATGTCTCATATTCTTGGTGGCAACCAGCAATATATCCTAATCCATCAATGCTAATGTCTATCTATTTATCTCTTTATATATCTTTAATCTATCTATCTATCTATCTATCTATCTATCTATCTATCTATCTATCTACAACTCCTGTACTCTACTGCACATTCAATCTCTTGAAAAGTAGATAAAGTCAGCAATTTATAAAATAAGTGATTTGGAAAATTAGCTAAATGTACAGATAACTAAACTGAAAGTCATAAATAGCACTAAGCAGCCATTGTTGTTACTGTGCTTTGGGACTGAGTGGCACTTCAAACAATCTCAGAGAACAAGAAACTCTCTAGTTACAATTCTGCAATTATTGAAGCAAATATCATATTCACCTTCAGTCATAAAATTTGTCTCATATCTACCATGTGTGTAATGCCATTTATTCTTAAATATAATTATATAATTTCTGAACCAAAGCAAAACATTAATGAATAATCACAATTAATGGAAGTAGAAACAAAGGAAGCATAGGTTTAGGGGAAATGCTAGGAAGATTTGGATGTTAGATGCAAAATGACATTTGACAGCTTGGGTTGCTAACTCCTCTAAGATGGATGAATGTAAAGATAGAAATAGATTGCTTTGAGTGTAAACACATTGTATTTCATAGGTATTTTGCATATTATTTTATTTATTCCCTCCCTAATATTTCTTTGTGATTAAATAAAACTAGAATAATTTCAATAGTACAGCAGTTCTTAAATTAAAGCCATAAACTTAACAAATGGATTGCATGTAGGTTTAGGGTAAATACAATATTAATTATTCACACTTACGCCTACATATATACACAACTTACATCCATATAAGATATATATATATATATATATATATATATATATAATGATAATCTAGTAAAGTGATAATGAACAAACACTCTAAATCAGGTAGTCTGCTTCAGATCCCAGTTCATCTATTTACTAATTATTGGGCATAACAAGCTCTTAGGTCTTGAGCAATCTGTAAGTCTCAGTTTCTCAATCTGTACAGCAAAATTGAATATATACTTGCAATGTCATGGTGATAATAAAATGAGATAGCATTATACAGGAGTTAGGATATTTTAGCACACAGTAGTAAAATATTTGCAATGGTAATATAAGTGGAAAGTCTAATTCAAACACAGGCTTGGGGCAGCTGTTCATAAATAATGATTTATTCACACAATTTAAGAATGTTTTTAAGTGAATGGGGAGGGGCAGGGAATGAGTAGACTGGGAATAACACAATGGCAAGGATAAGCTTGGCACATAGTATTTGTGGTGATATTTTCTATGCATTGTGGTACATAACCCATAATACTGCTTCAGGCTTCCTAGCAATTACGCACCAGAGGAAATCAAGGTTAACTAACCTTAACCATGCTTCAAATAAATATGAAACAACAGTTCAGGAGAAAACAAGATTTCTCTAAGCCGATACTGAGGCTTTCTCATTTTGTAGTTACTGTTTGACAGAGAGTAATACCTTCATAATGAATATAGAAATGAACTGTACTTCTGATAATGCATGTTGATACAAGTGTTCTGGTGTTTGTCCATAATCACTTTACTGGATTATCATTGTATGTATCTTACATGAATGTAAGTTGTGTACATATGTAGGTGTAAGTGTGAATAACTAATGTTGTTTACCCTTTGTGTCAACTTGACTGGATTTAGAATAACCATGGAAATGTATCTATGGGCATGTCTATAAGGGTATTTCTCAAAGGGTTTAACCAAAGAGGAAGACTTACATTGAATGTGGGTTCTACTATATTGTGGGCTGGGGTATTAACTTGAATAACAGAAGAAAAATGAATATGAACATTCACTGTTCTCTGCTTCCTGACCAGGTTTCTTGCTATTCCCATGATGTCTCCCTCTATCATGGTATCTCTTTCCTTGATCTCCCACTCTGTCCCTCTTCTAGATTGACCATCTGTTTCCTTATGTTCTTATCGCCCATCCTCTACCCTCTATTGTCCCCCCTCACTCTCAGTTCACTTGTGGATATCTCATCTATTTCCCCTTCCCAAGGCAAGAGCCTTCATCCAGTAACTGATGGAAACAGGTGCAAAGATCCATAGCCAAGCAACAGGCCTGGTCAAAGAGAGAGAAGAGGGATTCTATGAGCAAGGGGCATTAATATCATGATGGGGAAACCTACAGAGACAACCAAACCAAATAGTGGGAACTCATGAACTTTAGACAACAGCTGTGGAGCCTCCATGGGACTGGACTAGGCCCTCTGCAAAAGTGAGACAGTTGTGTAGCTTGATCTGCTTAAGGAGGCTTCTGGTAGAAGGATTAGGATCCATCCCTGGTGCATGAGTTGGCTTTTTGGAGCCTACTACCTAGAGGGAACACTTTGCATAGCCTTGATGCATGGGGAGGGGCTTGGACCTGCCTCTACTGAATGTATCCAGCTCTGCTGACTCCCCATGGGAGGCCTTCCTTACCTTGTTTGAGGAGGCAATAGGGTCAGGTTGAGGAGGAGGTTGGGGGGCAAGAGGAGGGAAGAGAGGGAGATCTGTGGTTGGTATGTAAAATGAATAAAAAATTTCTTAATTAAAAAATGATTTCTATTTTTAAATAGCTATCAAGCCAGTAGATAGTATAACTGATTTTATGGAGAATCTGAAGAGCAAACATATTAGGCATCGAGAACCATAAAATGAATTTATGTATATATGAAAAGCCAATAAATCAATAACCATTGGAGATGATCCATCACACTCCCAACAGACACAGTTCCTATTTCCCAAGATGAGATCCATTTGCTTTATTGTCAGTTTTCCATGACTTTTTCTGCAAAATATTCAAAGACAATATGCTCAGAAAATTATGAAATACTTGCTAGACAAGGACTTCTGGCTAATATTACTTACATGTGTCAAAATTTTTCATGACTAAATATTTCTTTGGGACTTTGGCACTGTTTTTTCTTTCAGCTGTCACAGGTAATCTTCTCAGAAGAGTATATTAGTCAAGGCTGGCTTTAACTGGGATGGTATTCAATGATTTTTTTTTTTCTGTCTAATTATACCCATAGCCTCTTATACAGCTCAATGGGGGAAGGTGATAGAAGCATTTCTGAAATTCCTCTGCATTTGTATGATAATCCTACCCTCCTCCTAGTCAGAAAACTGACATTTTCCTACCTTCTCCCCCCTTTCCTAACACTTCTCCTATAAAGCATTGCTTTTCAACTTTGGCTCTGTTGTGGGTGGCTATCTTCTGCGCTATAAATAAAGATAATCCCTGGAAGTTACACACAACTTGCCAATAGTACTTCCCCTATTGGGATACTAAGCGAATGTCTCCAGCCATTGCCCAGTGTCTCTTCTGATTGAGAACTACAGAAGAAAAGGAGGGGGGGGGGAGGTGCCATGAAAAGTAGTGCTGGAGACCATCACAAAGGAATCCAAGTGTCCATGCCAAGTCAGTGAACGATTTTAAGTTCAGTGTGATGCAACTTTAACTTTGAAATATTGCGGTAAAACTGACAAAAGTAAGTGTTTGGGGAAATTACGTAGTACCTTGGAAAGAGCTGAGGCTAGCCCAGTGGGGATTAAGGCACTGAACCAATGCAGGAAACAGTAGGGAAGGGTATAGTAGATTGATGCTCCTTGTGGCTGAAAGAGATAGAAGTGTCAAGCAAGACTCTCAGTTCATCAAATCTTGACAGTCACTGAATTCCAAAACAAGGGAAGCAAAAGGAGGCATGTGGTAGATGAGACAGGAAGTCTGAAAATGTAGAATATGAAGATGGATAGGGCATGGAAGCATGAAATAATTATTTGGCACACATTGGAGGTTCCATGCTGGGGATATTTCTGAGGATATTGTGTTAGATGCTTATTCCAAATGACTCTAAAGCAGAGGCTGAAAGTTCTAAGAAAGCTTGCCACGTCAGAAGCAAAGAGAACAGGGTGAGAGCTTGGATGGCCTGTCCAAGATAATGTCAGCATATATGAGGCTAAGATTCCTCAACTCCCAGTTTTTGGTTTTTTTTTCCTCTACAGTTTAAGGAGCACAGAAGAATGGAAGATGAAGTCCTACATGTGCCTGCCAATTTGACTAAACTTTGGATAGACTTCTTGGTCCTAGCGCCATCTTTGGAGCATTTACCTTTAAAGTGTGTACTGCCACCTTCCTCTCTTCCTTGTGGTGTAAAAGTTGAGAAAAGCCTCTTTGTTTTACAGCTCAGTGATGTCTTTTCAAGCCATGCCTTTGTAACAGGACCCCAGACTACTTAGCACAGCTGACTCCATAATTGAGGTGCCATTCAGGCCGGAAAACTCAGCACATAGCACCACCTGCCAAAAGTGAAAACAAAGGCCTAATCCAGCAAAGTCCATAGTTCTGGAAAAGTCTCTAAATGTACTAACCTTGCCCTTGGCTTCTGTAGTTCTGCTTCTGGCTAACTGTTCTTGTTAATGGCAGTATGTCAACCCAGAACATGGCTTTTGTGCTTTAAATCTCACCCTGAGGAAGGCTCAGGGCTACACTGGGATCCTGAACACCCATGTAGTCTCCAGCTGGCTAATAAAGACTTCCTATTGGCTTACACCCATGTCTGAGCAGTCTTCTCTAGTGAGTACACAACACCACCTTTAAAGTACAACCGTAGGGAGACAGTCTGATACTGTTGCCTAGTCTCTCTGGAAAGGCAGAAGCTAGTTTCCTTTGGTGCAAACAGATAGAATAATCTCCACAAAGAAAAAAATAGAAGGTTAGAACTCAGTCTGTCCCACAGCTTCTATCAGTCAACCATTTTATGCTCTCTTACTAGTCTCTTAGTTTACCTCAGTGCTTATGACTTCCTGCTACCTCTCTCTTCAGAGGAATACAGTTTTGTGTTTTGTTCTCTAGTTTCTAGTATAGTGACATGGAAGAAAGTTTTGCTTTTTCTTGAGGCTACTGGCAGCTGGTGCAATATTACACGGGTGTGGATGGTGTCTTCCCACAGGAGAAGGCCTGTTTTGGGTGAATATCACCAGCAAGAAGTAAAAAACAGGGGTAAAGAATAATTTCAAAAATAATTCAAAGCCAGACCTGGGGGTGCATGCCTCTAATCCCAGCACCTGGCATGGTCTACAGAGTGAGTTCCAGTACAGCCAGGCTTACACTGAGAGGCCTGTCTCAAACAAACAAACAAACAAACAAACAACAGAAAACAAAAAAAACCCACCAAAACCACCACCACCACCACCACCAACAGCAACAAAATGAATTTAAGACCTTCATTTGCAGCATTTTCTGAGTCCCTGGTCCCTCTATACATTGTTAAACATGTTGTTATTCTATGAAACAAGTGACATCCTAGATTTGAGTTAATTCAAGTGATATATGGTTGTGACATTAGTAAACCAAAACATACCCTAATAAATGACAGAGAGGGAGGGAGAGAAGGAGGGAGGGAGGGAGGGAGGGAGGGAGGGAGGGAGGGTGGGAGGGAAGGAATGAAACCAATCTCAGAGGAGCATGTGCATTTAAATGATGAGAAGAAATGGTAACAGGTATCCCAAACGGGTTAAAAGAAACCCAAGAGAACAGTGCATCATTGAAACTAGGAGACAATTTTCAAAGGAAAAAAAAGGTTACTGGCATTAATGCTACAAAATAGTGAAGGAAAGAGTGGAAGAATGAATCAGGTGTTTATGAAGATGATCTTTGGGACGCAATTTCAGAGAAGAGTTGGAACAAGAATATGGTTGTTATAAGCAGACAAAATTAATGTGAAGGCTAGATTTTATTTGAAAACATTCCTTCCTCTTTTTCAAATTTTTTAAAAATAGGCTTGCTGCTAGTTCTTTAAATATTTGATCCTAGTCATTTTTGCATGAAAGACTGCTTAATTGTTAATAAAATATTATTAATTGAAGTATTAATTTCATTTGTATGTGTGCCTGTGAATGTGGTTCTTGGAGAAGACAGAATAGGGCATTAGACCCCTTAAGGCTGGAGTTCACTAGTGTGTGTGAGCTGCCTCCTATGGGTGCTCTTAACCACTGAGCAATCTCTCCAGCCTCAAGAATCATTCTTATTATTCATTATAGGTCCATTCACAATTTCTCTTTCTTCATGATTCAATATTTGTTGAATGTTATGTCCAGGGATTTATCAGTTTCTTTTAAGATATTTACAAGTGTACAACTGTTTCAAAGGTTCATGAAGGAATCCTGTGATTCTGTGTATCTTTCTGGTATCAGTCATTATATCGTATTTTCTTTTTCTTTCTTTTCTTCTCATAGGTATAAAGGTTTTAAAATTTGATTATCTTTTTAAAAGCCCAACTCTTTGGTTGCTCTCTTGTACTTTTTGTCTCTGGTTCCTTATTTATAACATGAACTTCATTATTCCTTCCATTGTTCTGGATTTAGTTTGTTCTCAGGGGTGCAGCTTAACATGTAACATTAGGTTGCTTATTTGAGACAATGCAACCATTTTTTTCTGTCTCCTCTTAGAAGTGAGAAAACAAAACATTCATAACCCATATACAGTCTGAGTGTACATGTGCTAAGTGGCGATTACAAATTGTTAATAACCTCTTGGTTATACCAGGGGATGTTGCTGTGTTTTTTCTTAATTTGTAGATCATTATAAATGAAAGTTTACAGGATGGGGCAGATATGAGTTAAGAATCTTGGTCTGCTTGGCCAGAGATCTGTTCTGTTTTTAACCAGAACTCCCAAACTAAGTTAGAAAGTTCTCTAATTTGGAATCACTTATCTCATGAAAATGTCTGGTAATCCAGGTCATTGTGTAGGGGTTTCTGGGTCATATCACAATTGCTATCCCTGGTAATCTTATGCACTTCAGACTTTCTTCTTCTTCCCTTCAAATCATATTTTAAGATGTGATTCTTTTAGTTATGGGAGAGAAAAAAATTACCTCTGAAAGATCAATGTAATTTCAAAATGTTACAAACTTAATTTCTCTCTAAAACCAGTTTTATTTCAATGAATGTTCTGGGCTATAAATCACAACTAAGAGCTTAAGATGAAGTCAGTTCACAAAACCCTAATATTTGAGCCACATTATTTGATGCATAAAACATTAACAGAGATGACAAGTCAGCGGCTTGTAGAGATAATCGATTTTGCTATCCTACGACGGGAAACAGCAAGATAATTCATTTCTGCAATGCACTGCTTACCTGAATTCACTTTGGTGTACACAGCAGGAAATCAGTGTGGGGCTAATGACGTCATCTAGCTAATGCAGCTTTCCTACTCCTTGAACCATTAGCATACATTTTAAGTCAGTTGATTGACATTGAACCTTCTCAGATGTCAAGCCAGAAGGAGCCCCGTACTTTTATGCCATCTGCTGAGACACTTGGGTGGAGAGGATCTTTAAATTCTTTTCCTTACTAATTAATAACAATTGCTGTTATCGAGATTTCATTAGCTCAAATTAGGAATTTTGTTCTTAAATGAAGAAATGCTTTGTCATTTTAATCTGTGAGTGGCTTTTAGTCACAAAACCTTACTTTGGAAAGGAGAGGAAAAATGGAGGCAAGGTGGCAAAGGGCAGTGGGAAAATGTTACTTCTTAACCGTGTTTGTCCTTGTATTTGACACAAAACATCACAATTTATCACAGTGGCAGTGGTTGTCAAGATTTATATAAATCTGGAGTAGCAAGAATGTCAAAAAGTCCATGTAGGACACAGCTTCCCCAAATGATGTCTGCAGATGGAGAGGAGAACACAGATAACCACCAGCCAAGGACCTGTGGCGTTTCCAAGAGAAATTGTTTTATTCATTTTGTTAGTTAGCATCAAAAAAATGGGTTTCATTGGGACACTTCCATACATGTGTATTATTTCCCTTTTTCCTTAATTATGCCCGTGACTTTCGCCACATGCCCTCGGCACTCATCCCCGCCCCGCCCCGACAGTCCCTTTCCCAGTTTCCACGTCATATGCATCCCATTACCCTCTCCTCTCCAATCCCTTTAGACCTCTAAAAGAAACCTCATAACTTCATGTTCACCTTATAGACAACCTTTAATAGAATAAGAGTATATTTAGCATTACAGAGAGGCTTCCAGACAGAATATTAGTGAACATATATTTAATCTTGTGTCTTGAAGCACTTCTGCTAGAGAACTCTCCAATGATATCGAGGTGAACACCATGACGAAGTAGGGTGTCCTAGAGACCAAACTGATGAGAGGCAGGGCAAGCATTGAATCTTCATGGAACAGGCAACATAGATGTACCAAATCCAAATAAAGTAAAAATCCATTTTATTTGGAACCGTATTTCTAAAGTGAGCAGCCTCTTTACATGAACACATTTTTTACATTGTCTCAGTAACTCCTTAACTGTATATTAATTGCAAGAAAAGGAGATGGAAAGTATCTTTGATGGAGACTCCTGTTCAAAGCTCAGAAAAGAGTTGTCTTGATACAGTTCAACACAGGTTTTGATAAATCCACTTTGCTTATTAGGAAATAAAACATAGAAAGCTTTCAAAAATTTATTATGTTTTAAAAAGTCGTGGAAAACTTACTATACTTGTTAAAGGCTTGATGGCTAGCGAAGTTTTAGTTGGGAAACTTATAGGTGTAAATTTACAGCAGACTAAACAGTAACCACATGCTCTGAATTCATATTGTTGAGGTTAAAACAGAACAGACTAAAGAAGCATGCCCAGGGCTACATTGTTCTGTTTTTAAATAAAACATCAGCAATTTAGCTTCAGAAATAGTAAGACAATGCACTGCATTACGTTAATGTTATACATTTAACATTTATTTTTGCTTTGGTTAATTTAATTAGTAAATTTGTTCTGCTTTTCTAGTTTTACTAGAATCAGTCATATGAGGAATCTCTAAGTACTCCTGCATCTGTGTACCCCTCATATTAAAGCAGAAATGGTTTTGATTAACAAGGATCTGGGAGAAAAGTTTTCTATTTAGAAGCATCTGTGACTGAGAAAAAATTGTCCACCAAATTATCCATGTGTTCCTATTGTAGACGGGGGTTCCTTTAGGAAACCCAAAGAGCTAGAGTCTTATGCAAATGATTTACTGAGGAAGTGACTTCAGAAAGGGGATGAGGAATAAGAAGGGGTAGAGGTCCATAAAGAGGATGTGGTTTCAGCTGGAGAGCAGCTGGGACCCCTCTGGCTCATTGGATGCTGTGGAGCCTGCATCCAGCTAACAGTGAGGGCAGTGTCAGCATGGATTTCAGGCTGTCCCTGGAGTGACTGTGTCTCTCCAAGTTAGGAAAGAAATCATTGCGAGCTGGACCACTAAGAGCTGCTATGGCATACGAGCTGGGAATGGGGAAGAGGAGTGTTCTAGTCTTGTGAAGTGGATCTGGGCAGAGCACCAATAGGTTTACTACAGAACCCATTTTACCGTGTTCCGATCCATTTTTTTTTTGTCTTTTTCTTTTTCCCTCAAATTAAGCTATTATTTTCACTCAGTCAGAGCTTTCCCAATTTTCTGAATGGCTTAATTTCTGGGAAAAAAAAAATGGAAGAAATGTGTTATTTTGCAAACCTATTGCTTCTGCTTCTGCAACTGGTTCTGAGATACTTACGTTTGAATCTCTCAGACTTCACATTTCCTGAGCTAGGAGCTTCTTCTCAAGTAATTGGCTCACCCAGTGGTACCTGGTACTCTGCTTGCTGTGCCTTTATCAGCCTAGGATGGCGTAACACCTTCTTTTGATAGTAAAATGGGTTCTGAGAGCAGCTCAGCAAGTCACTATGCCTTTATTAGAGAGCAGTAGCTATGTCTCTTCTTGATGAGCAGGCCAATTACTCCTTTCAGCATGGAAACTGACTGATAGTCTACTTCTTACAGAGTCCAGGGATCAGGAGTTCTCCATCACTTCAAGTTTGTGAGGATTTTCTATGTATCTCTTGGTGGGAAAGTGCACCTTCTGAGAGCTAGAACTCAGAGTCTAAAAGAGGGATTGAGGGCATAAATTGCCTCCTTGTGTGTTGGGAGTGATACACAGTAGCCCAATCTATATTGGCATATGAAGCATTCAGTGGTGGTGGTAGCAGTAGAGAAGCTTTTGTAGGATAGGAGCCATGCTTACATGGCCTTTATATCTACTGGGAGTGCTTCTTTGCTTCGTACCCCTTTGCACAAACACCTATTTGGTAAGAACAGATGCTGACATCTCCTAGCCTTGTCATTCTGTGGATGCCATTGTTCATTTACTCTTACATGCAGATGGTCTTATGAGCATCCATGCTTTTAAGGTAAGCGTAGGATCCATGCTTGGTTTCTATACCTGCATTTACTTACTAGGGACACAGCATTCCTTAACAGCCATTTATTTGTGTTATGTCCTAAATCCTAAAGGATACAGTCATATTTTCTCCTTTTGAAGTAGCTTCAAAGAGGACTTCAGCTGGACCTCAAGAAGACTCATAACTACTTTAGCAACCTGATAGGTTATATATGTTTTAGTATACAACAGTATTGATAAACAGATCTACGGTTGTGCACCATCACTGCACATCTTTTGCCTTTGTGACAATATTGCAAAGTGTTTGAAATTTTGGATCAGACTATCTGAGCCCTTGGGGTAGAGTTAGCTACGAAAGTGGACAGTAAACTATCTCCTCTTGTAATGAAAGGAAGAATTTGGTTCTAAGTAATTAGTTGGTGTTGCTGCTTGTTTCTGGAATACTGAACACTCAGTGGTACCAGCAGTTGACTAGAACAGAGCCATGCTCTTTGGGCCTTTACTTCACTATTGCCTCTCCTAGGACTCCTTTATTCTGGAGCCCTTTATACAGCACTGGTTTGTTAAGACCAGATATGGGCTGACATCTACTGGTCGGTCATCCCTCTGATGTGTTTTGTGCCTCTTTCTCTGGAGGATGCTCTCTTAAGAGGACTATTTTAGGATGCAGTTTGTTGTGTGCTGTGCTTTCTCCCACAACTTCAGCAAAAGTCTTCTTCCTCAGAGTTACATGTCTCTAGTGTTGATTTCAGATCCATAGGCAACTGTATACACTATTCACAGTGTCCACAAACTGATTTCTGTCTTTACCACAGAATAATTGTTTATCCTTTTGAAGAGAATGACCAGAAATGTTGCTGTGTTCAAAGTAGAGAGAGGATTTTGTTGTCCTCAAGGACTATCCTTGGGTGAGCTGTGGTGCAGGAGCAATCCATTTACAGCTTATACTCAGATAATGAACTACCTGTTATCTCAACTTGGACTCTTTATTCCACTATGAGATGTAAATAACATCAGCTTTGCCCATCCTTCGTGGACTAGAATGAGTATGTATCTATGACAACAATGGCTAAAGAAGAGGAGGATGCTGGGAATTGGATGAGGGTAAAAAAAAAGGGTAGGGAGAGACGAAGGAGGGGGAAATAATGTAATTGTGTTTTCATTAAATAAAAATGAGTTCTTCAGAACAGCAGGCCTTATCCAAATACCAGTGTTTATGTCAATCTACTTTGGTAAATGTTCCTCGTCTGTCCCAGCCATTGCAGCAGGAGCTACTCTTGCTTAAACTGTGGCGCCCTGTGTCGTATAGATATAACCTTTTCAAGAGCCCACAATAGTGATTTAAATGTGAGAAGTCATAAAATTAATCCCTTCCTGCATCTTTTCCTTTATAAATTGAATGGCTCTGTATCTTAGAGCATTAATATGGGGATCCGCCAGTGGCTAACCTGACAATATATTCAGAAAAGGATAAAGCAACATAGTGGACTGACTGACCTAGTAGATTTATTGTGAGATGAACCTGGGATGGGGGATGGGCTGTGTTTATACAGGGTTACCACTTGCCATAATAGCTTCTTGAGTCTTTTGGTATTAGTGTCAACACAAATACCAAGTTTCACAGATTTCTACAGGGCTCATTACTCGTAATATAAAATTATTCAAGAAAATGACCTCAGGTCACTTTAATTATCTAGCCTGTCTCATTATGTTGAAATTTCATTCTAATTATGAGCATTATGGCCAGTAGGCAAGGTGGGGTAGGTGCTGGGGAGAGCAAACACTGTCCTTTAGAGAAGGTCTGAGTAATGTCTTCAGAAAAGATGGGTTCCTAATAGAGGATAATGGAGCACTTCAAAAGGCCCAGAAGTTTCAGTAAATCTATGACATCAATGAGAACTTCAGTAAGAAAGGAAAAGTTTGAAAAAGAACCAAGTGGAAATGTTAGAAGTGAAACTCAGTAGGCCAAGTGAAACAACTGATACTTTCAATAGCAGATTAGATCAACCGAAAGAAAGAGCATCCAAAGCAAAGATAGGTGTTTTCAAACATCCACTCAGACAAAACAATATTTAGAAAATTTATAACTATGCGGCATCATTAAGAAATTTGAACTTTGGAAGCAATGACCAAAAAATGATGAGAAAAGTAATAGAAAACATATTCAATGAAATATTAGCTGATAAATAAACTCTTATAATGAAGTTTGTAACCTATGATGTCCCACCCCATTCCATAGCCACTATTAAATAATCACACAAAGGCTTGTATTAATTTTAAATGCTTGGCTAATGGCTCAGACTTATTACTAGCTAGCTCTTACATGTAAATTAACCCATTTCCATTCATCTATGTATCACCACATGGCCTGTGGCTTACCAGTTCTTTCACATCTTGCTTCTTGGGCAGCTTGCAGCATCTGTCCTGATTCCACTCTTCTTCAGCTCCATCTTTGGTTTGAATATAACACCTAACCTTATTCTGCCTTGCCTTTGGCCAAACAGCATTATTTATCAACAATGAGAGCAACACATACTCACAGAGTACAGAAGGACATCCCACAGCATAAGTCCAATATGGATCTCCTAGCATCATAGATGTTAGAACAACACACAATAATAGGTCCACTTATTTCTGTTAAGCAAGCTCAACAGTATACATAATTCCTAGCAGTATACTAGGGGCTGTTTTACCCACCTACACTTGGGAAATGATGTCTTTTTTTATTATTTTGTTTTGAAACAAATTTGTCATTTTTTTAAAGCCTTGTTTTTCTCAATATACCTTTGGAGGTTTTTAAATTGTTTCATGTCTTGTCAAGTTCAGATTTTTTTCAAACGTTACTTTTAATTTGTAACAAAAGTTTACAACTTGATTCTTTGCAAAAAAAAAGTCAGCAAACACTTGTTAATAACTATCTTAAATAATTAAGAATAATAAAATTGACAGTTTTGTGGTTTTGCATTAAAAGATTGGTATCAACGTACATTTTCACCTTATTAGTGTTTAAGAAGTCCAACTTCATTTTGTTAGCTCTTCTGACATAGAATTCTTCTCATGAGATAAGTTCTTTCTTCAAATTCAAAATAAATACAAGCAGATAAGTATTAAAAAGCGAAAACGACATTTCAGAAGTCCACAACTGTGAACAAGAAATGTTGCAGTACTGAGTGGGTACCACACCCTCTGGATATGAAGGTGTTTCCTAAACCAGAGTCATACCCTTCCCCATGACATTATGTTGTAACATTTTCAGTTGAAATTCTCAAGGAAGCATGCCATTTCTTTAAAATGAAGAGGGGGAGTTTCAGCAAAAAAGAACTGCACAGCTAGTACTAAAATGAACACTATGAAAGACTTGGTTGCAGTTTTCATTTTATTTAAACTAGTGTATGAGAAACAATACCCTAACTTATAGACAACATAATAATTATGGAATATTTATATATCTTTTCTAACTGCTTTATTTACTATTAAATTTACACATAATACTTTACAACCTTTTTGTTGTTGTTGTTGTTTGTTTTTTCGAGACAGGGTTTCTCTGTGTAGTTTTGGTGCCTTTCCTGGATCTTGCTCTGTAGACCAGGCTGGCCTCGAACTCACAGAGATCCTCCTGCCTCTGCCTCCAGAGTGCTGGGATTAAAGGCATGCACCACCACCACCCAGTGGCATACAACCATTTTTAAAGAGGTTAAAGCAGTGTTTCTCAACCTTCCTAACGTTGCAAACTTTTCATACAGTTCTCATGTTGTGGTGCTCCTGAACTATAAAATTATATTTCTTGTTACTTTATGTCTTTAATTTTGCTACTGTTATGAATCATAATGTAAATATTTGTGTTTTCTGATGGTGTTAGATGACTCCTGTGAAAGGGTTGTTAGACCCCAGAGGGGTCAAGCAAGATCCACAGGTTGAATAATCACTGGATTAATCTTTACCTGTAAATCTTGAGAGTGTAAATCTGAAAAAACATGTAAAGGGAATGCTTGTGGCATTGGAATTTGTGATCACTTTTAAGATGATATCAAATGAACAAACAATAAAATAAAAAATAACCACAAGTATGAGCACATCAAAACATCTACAGAACAAAGGAAATAAGAACAACCTAGACAAATGGAAGAAAATATCTGCAAGCCAAATACTCCAGTAAGGGTTAGTAACCAAAGGTTACAAGGAATTCCTATAACTCAACACAAAACACAATAAAACACTCCCTCAGAAACCAAAGTAACTCAACTTAAGAATAGTAAAATAAACATTAGGGAAATGCAAATTAGAACTACAGAGAGGAAACTACCTTAGTTCAAATGACTATTAACAAACACGAGCAGAAGTTCACAAGTGCTGACCAGGGCATAGAGAAAAAGGAGCTCGTACATGCAGATGGGAATATAAACTAGTGTAAATTCTAAGGGGATCAAGATGGTGGTTCCTAAAACACCTACAACCAGAACTACTGCATGATCCAGCTATCCCTCTCTTGAGTGTGTAACAATAAATAAATAAATAAATAAATAAATAAATAAATAAATAAATAAATAAAAATCAGCATGCCAATGAGATACTTGCATGGTTATGTTTATCGCTGTGATAGTCATTGTAACTAAGATATGCAACCATCCTTGTTGCCCAGCAAGAGATGAATGGATAAAGAAAATATTACATTCATAATGAAGCATTATAGGTTTTAGAGGAGAGTGAAATTTTACCATTTATAGCAAAATATGTAGAACTGGAGATATTATATTATGTAAAATAAGCCAGACTAAGAAACAGAAGTGTTCTCTATTCTACCTCACATGTACTGGAAGC
Source organism: Onychomys torridus (assembly GCF_903995425.1). Taxonomy (NCBI): domain Eukaryota; kingdom Metazoa; phylum Chordata; class Mammalia; order Rodentia; family Cricetidae; genus Onychomys; species Onychomys torridus. Next base: position 43,811,728 of record NC_050457.1, on the reverse strand, counting down.
ATAGAATAGTGACTACCAAGAGTTGGCAAGGACATAGGGTGGGAAAGCAGAGAATAAAAGGGTGGTTGATGCAATCAATGCACAATGTGTCTATGTGTGGGACATATCACACTGGACCCCATTAACAAGAGCAATCTGATAAAGTGAAAAAAACATACTTTGAAGAAAATGGGCAAAGACATTAAGTGGTAGAGCCAGAATCTGGATCCAGGAGAAATTAACCAAAGTTGTTTATAGGCATGGAAGAAGTGAAGGAAACAATAAATACTTGCTAGAGAATAATTAGGCCATTTCCTGAGACAGAGCTATAGCATAGGCACATGGGTGCAATATTGCTGGCTTCTGAGGCTGCTCTGTAAGCACCTCTAGAATAAGAGATCTGCCCTTGCCACCTGTGTATTTTTACTCAGTAACCCTCACAAAGGGAAACCCATTTTAACTTAATTTTATTAATTCACACACAAGACTTTTTATTATTTAAGCTTTTAGGCAAAAGGAGAAAATACATCATGCTAATAAAACAAAAGAAAAAATATTATCCAGAGTTCAGTTCTGGATCCATTGCATCACCGTGTTGTGTCTTTCCCCCCAAACAAGGCAAAGGCCAGGAGCTCTCTATTCCATTTAGTCTTTTATGTGTGTCGTAAAACCTGCCAATAACAAATGCCCAGTGGATGGAATCTCTTTGCAACCATTCAATTAGATTTATATTTTAAACAAAAGGTAATAAAGCAAAACAAAAATATTGGGGAAAATGAATTATTCCAAGATAATTTAGTAGCTGTGCAAAAGATTTAAAATGGAAAGTGTTGAGTTATATGAAGGCAAATACAAGAACAAGCTGTGCCCTTTGTACTGTATGCAAAATACACTTCTGTATGGACACACTTGGGCCAGTTTTAGCATCTGGAGGTTTCAGGCAGGTTCCAGCTTATTTGAAATTCCTGAGCAAGCAATAATCAACATGAAGAAGCATTGTAAATTGCCAGGGATGTATTCCCCATTTCAAGTCAAGAATAGCTCTCATAGTTATTTCCCTGACTCACATTTTGAAAAGAAACCAGAGCAGCTGCACAGAAGTGTTGGGTGTCCACACAGTTCTTCCTTTGAGTGATGTTTCCTTCATTTACTGTCCATTCCCATTTTCAAACAACTGTCAAGACTTTTTCTGTGCTCTTCTAATTGTCTGCACTTTACTGGCTCTTTGACCAAAACTGTTTCATGGTCTTTTTCTCTTGGATCTAGCATTAATTGAGTGGACTTGTGCACTTTCTGATCCTAAGGGAGTATAGAGTTCATCAAAGCTCACAGCAGATGTAGATCCTAATTGCACTTTTGTAGCTGCAAACCATGTAAACTCTTCCACAAAATCAACTCTTCATGTTATATTTTATCTTTAAAAAATTCTGTTTTTCACACAGCTGCATGAAGGAACTTTAGTACGTCCTTGTTTTAGAATATATGTTTAGCTATTAAAGATTTGTTGCATTTGTTTATGTTGTAGAATATTGGTTTAACTATGTAGAGATGTGTTGCTGTTTTACCTTGCCTGCCTAAGATAACTAAATTGGTCTAATGAAATGATGAATGGCCAATAGTGAGGGAGGAAGTATAGGGAGGGAGAATGAGTAGGAAGAGGAATTTTGACCCAGGGAAAAAAGAAAACAAGATACCAGGGTGCTGTGGATGATTGATTGGTAAATAAAACACTGATTGGTCAGTAGCCTGGCAGAAAGCATTGGCAGGACTAAGAGAGAGGAGAATTGGGAAAACAGGAAGGCAGGAGTGGACAGTGCCAGTGGCCACCAGGACAAGGAAGATGTAAGGTGCCAGTAAGCCACAAGCCACATGGTAAAGTATAGATTAATAGAAATGGGCTGAATATAAGAGTAAGAGCTAGACAATGGTAGGCCTGAGCTAATGGCCAAGCAGTTTAAATAATATAAGCGTCTGTGTGTTTATTTTATAATTGGGTTTCAGACTAACAGGGCTTGTCGGGGGCTGTAGAGATGGTCTCCAGCTACAAATGGCACCCAATGTGGGGCGTCAGATATTGGTGAAATTATTAAGGCCACTCCACGTAGTTAAAAGGGAGGTTTATTTTGTGGGGTAACTTACAAATGAAGGGATAGGTTGTAGGGCCTGGCAAAGGTATGGCGCAGTCCGGCGGTGTTCTCTGGAGAACTCTGCTCAGTCTACCTCCAGCATCCAGGGTCCAGGCACCAAGAGTTCCCTCACACCTCGATCCTGGGTCCTCAGCATCCTCTCTCAGCCTTGCCTTGTAGGTGTGACCATTACTGAAACCTCAGTGGGGGTTGGAACTTCCAGGCAAAGGCTGGAATGGATACCCACTACACCAGGGAGATGCCAGGGGCCAACTAGACAGACATGGAGGAAGCTGGAAAGTAGGACATACAGAATGAAATAAAGGCAAAAATCCTTGAGGCAAAAATGTAGATGAATAGAAACAGGTAAAATTAAAAGAGCTGGTGGGACAAGCCTAAGCTAAGGCCAACCATTTATAATTAATAATAAGTCTCCATATCTTTATTTGGGAGCTGGTTGGTGGCACAAAGAGAACGCCAACCACACATTCCTTCCTTTATTAGAGGGCGTTTATGTCTCCAGGGAATACCTCCTCTCCTATTTTGCACAAATTCTGTGAATTATATCTAGGAAAAGAGATGCAGAGCCACTTCTGTTCTTCCTGGGATGTAGTTTAGGAGGAATTAGGCTTGTGCTAACTAGGGAGAAAAGCCACTATTGAAGTAATCATGCACAGATTTAGGAATTGATCAATATTGGTATATTCACCTTATTTATCCCATTTACATTCATAATCCCCTCCAGTTTTTCCTAGAGCCTAAAGTTCTCTTTATACTTTAACTTTTATCTGTTGGGAGACCCTGCTGGTCAGAGGTTGCAGTCTACCATGGCCTGGCAGCTCTCTCTAAGCTTGGGAACATGAAGGACTCTCTCCCTGCCAGTGGAGGCTTCCTGTTCCCTAATTAACCTTATCTGGAGGATGTCTCTAGGCCCAGGACGACCCTTGACATAGTTCCCTGCAAATGCTCTTTCCCTGCTGCCCACATGATAATTAGGTTAATACTCTAGCCATTTTGATAGGACCATGCTTCCACTGATTCAGCTATATGGTAGGAGTGTGACACTTAATGCAAATTAGGGTTTGTTCCCAGGCTTTCCAATCCTATATATTTCTTATACTCTGAAATAAAGTTGAGTTGTCTCACTGAAGTCATCTTCCAGAGAGCTATCTCCATAGTATCCACAGCCATCTGAACCCTCCTTCCCTGCTTCTGCTCTCTCCACCCTTGTGGATCAGTGGCCAATGATACCCCGGGAAGAAGGAGACCCACATTTATCAAATTCAAATTACAGTTGACCCATGGAACATGATTCTTTCATAGCGACTAACATTAAGAGAGACACAAGTGCATAGCTCGCCATGTAGGCATGGAAGTAATTATCCTCTAGTGTCAGTGTTTGAGAGGTTTATTTTGAAGGTTTATTTTGAACCCAATGAAGACTATAAGAGTTAAACTTTTCTTGAGTTACATGAAAAGTGGAATTACAAGGCAATTAAAGATCATGTTCTATATATTCAGGCACTAACAACCTTTGGCATCATACCAAAAGGCCACTTTCTTTACTGCATATAAATTATATAGGGTATAAATTCTGGGAAAGAGACTACTTCTCTTTATTCTAGGTTCTCCTTTATTTCTTGGTGCATAATAAATGTTCAACAAGAATTTGAGCAATAGATGAATAAACCAAAATCTCCTCAGCATGAAATGTTTTATAAAAAAGAAAGGAATTAAAACATTAATTTGTTAGATGGCCCTTGGAATTAATGAAACTGTATGCACAGAAGCTACTTGAAAATCAGCAATTCTGTATATAAGACCTTTATTGTTATGTGTTTTAAAATTAAAATTATACACTGTTCCCTTAATGGAAAAATATACCCGTGAATAGCATCTGTTTATTTATACAAGCCAGCAGAGGTAATTTATGCTTGATTTTAGTTTATGGAGATTCTAACATGGACCAAACTGGCAAAATTTTAATTCCATGCTTAAATTATATTATAATGAAAAGTTGCAAATATGCTATCAGTAGCCATGCTAGTATACAATTTATGCCCACATATATGTGGGCATACAAAAAAATATAGACAGCATTATGAAATTTGTACAAGTAGTCTAGAAACTGCCAAATCCCACTTTCAACCATCATTGTCCCATTTCAAGGTGAAAGCTAAGTGAGTAAAAAGTCACTTATTTTTCTTTTAGAGAAATCCTGACCATAGAATTGAGTGGCCTCAGTTGCTTTGAAGCAAACTAAGAGTCTTAACATAGTGGCCTTCTAGGTGAAGTCTCTGACATTACCACTCTTGGGAGAGCTTATCAAAGAAGAAGAGTTTCCAGAGAACATTATAGAAGAAGAAGCAGAAAGTTAGTAAGAGCCAGAATACCCAGAAGTCCATGGTGAAACAGTCTTTCCTAGAATTGGCTCCATAAACAAGACTAGGGCATGGTAATATTACTGAACATGCCAACATGGAAGGGGAAAGTTCACAGGGTTACACCCCTAGACCAAGAACTATGACAACTAATGAATGCTGGGAAAAGAATTAGCCTCTCTTATAGGTTTTCAAATCAGAGTGAATAGCCCTAAAGCCATGTACATACAAATGACAGAAAACAAACTCAACAAGTGTGTGTGTGCGTGCGTGCGTGCGTGCGTGCGTGTGTGTGTGTGTGCGTGAGTGTGTGTGTGTGTGTGTGTGTGCTCATTTGCATACATATAGATGTATATGACAATAATAATCAAGGAAAAACTTGATTTCTTTGATAACCAAATATCAACTTAGGAGACATAGGAAGGGCTGGAGAGAAGAAAAGGAGGAGGCAAAGTGATGTGGTTCTATTTCAATTAAAAACATTTCAAAAAACTGAAATGGAATGCTCTAGAAGTGTTTGGGATGTGGCACTGATGTTTGAATCTGGAACACAATGTGGTTTCCATTTTCATGCATTTGATAAATGCCAGAAGAGAGACTATCTCAGTATTTTGGGAAAGGAAATTCAAATGATAAGCCGCTTGAATTTCTTTAGCTTTAGACAAAATCTAACATACGTAGATAGCTAACTAATTATCTCTAATCCCAGATAATAACATCTCATTTCTTCCAGGATATGAGGAGGAAGAAGGGAGAGTTGCTTAGTGATTTCTCTAGATTTTAACACCAAATAGAATCATTCACCTTCTATAATACTTAAAATGTTACACAGAGAAAGAAATTGCTTTGTAATCAAGACATAAAACAGTGATCACTTATGAATCCATATACAAAAGCCACATATGAACCTAGACTTGGACACTTTAACTTAAAAATTTACTCCAAATGGGTTGTGGAGTTGATTACAATATAAAACTTCCAGAGGATAACATAGAATAAAATGTAGATGATAATTGGTTTGATGAACTCAGAGTTAACAACAAAAGCAGGATCCATGAAGAAGACTGATGAGGAGGCTGTTGGTTCCGTGAAAATGAGAAGACAATCCATAGGCTCGGATGAGGTGCGTGCAGAAGATATGTCATAAAGACCTGCTGTCCAAAAGACACACTAGGGATTCTGAAAACCCAGCAAGAAAAGAAAAGCCAAATAGCTGAAAGGTCTAAATAAGACTTTATCAAAGGAAATAAACCTGACAAACAGGCAGAGAAAAAATGCTTTGACTTCAGGAATTGCTAGTTCCATCAACAACAAGTTATATCAATTAGAAGAGCCAAATCTCAAAGAATACATGGAACAACACCGGCAAAGCACTTAATGTGTTTATGATACTTGGTTTTTCTGTTGTGAGGGAAATGAAAAGAATCTTCATTTTTGAAGAAACAAGAACCAAAAGCTTGAGGATGAAGAATGTGGTGATTTTTATATCCAGCATAGAGAGTAGAGGGAAAAGATAATTCTTTAACCATCCCTTTAGAGCATAAACCACACTTTGTCTGTAGGTAAAGGCAAGAACAGAAGCTCCGTGGAGTTCTTCACTGGGAAATACAGCAGAAGGGGAAGCCAAATCTGTCAATATTATCATTGTTTGTATAGTGCCTGAGTATCTCATCAAGATCCAAAAACACTAATCTGTGTGATGCTGAGCACACAGTCAAAACAGATTCCCTTCACAGCAGATGGTGAAAGCTAGCTACACTTTCTCCAAAGAACATCTGCTCCTGCCTGTTGCTGTGGGAAGGAAAGTTCCTGAAAAGGACTGAACTTCTCATGTGAGGCTGATCACCTGATTTACTTGAATGTCAGTGATTGTGGCAAGGATGGAATGTTGCAGGTCCAGAGTCTAACCCCAATATGTCTTTGGCTATCTCTAGCCCCTTAACAGACATTTCTTGTCTACCTCTGTGTCTAACCTGACATCTTTCTGACAAACAAGTAGATCCTTTCTGAATGTCTTAACAGAACAATAGCTTTCATTGGCCAGCAAGCTAAGCATGTCATCAGATGGCATCTGAGGCCTATAGCACAGATTTCCCTGCTTTGCTTTAACTCACCTACCTAATGTTTCCACCAATGTATTAGAAAAGTCATTCATGGCTTTTTTTTTTTTTTTTGCTCTGTCATTACAACAATATTATCAAATGTTACTATGTCCAAACATATAATTTGGGAGAAACCTAATCTCTATTTCACATATTTGGCTCTAGAATAAAACATCCTCTTTGGGACAAGACTTATATTTTTATGTTAACATCTGCCTTCCTTTTAAAAACCCAGAGTCTTGACTTGAACATCATTAATCTTTCCCAGGTCTAGAGCCCTCTATGTGGTTCAGGTTGTTCTGTTTCAAGCATCTTTTTCTCTATGACAGGTAAAGCACTCCTCACATATGAGGAGCAATTAAATAGAAAAAGGGAGGAAGACACTGAAGCCTTCTTCAACTTAAAGACTAACAGGTTAGTTTAAAAAGTTATTATAAATAGGAAAACGGTAAAAAAAAAAAACAAAAAATCTATGAATTAGCTTTCAGTCTTTACAAGAACACTTTGCCTCAGGACAAGAAATGGTAAAATACATTTTTAAAGTCTTACAACTCTTTATATCAGAAGTCTGAACAGGTCTCACTGGTCAAAACACAGGGGTTTTAAGGACTGTGGCATTCTGCAAGCTCTAGACTCTAATTTCTCCTTGCCACACAACATACTCATAAAAAAGGCTTGAGGATTAGGATGTGCATATCTCTGGTGAATACTATTCTGTCTGTAACAATAAAAGACAAGGAATTGTGTTGTTGGTTGCTTTATTACTCTTCACTCTTTTGGGGGGCTCATCACCCAGCTCCCAAATAAATCACATATGGAGCTTATTTCTAAGCTTATTTCTAGCCAACTTTTCTTAACTTAAATTATCCCATCCACCTTTCACCTCTGGACTTTTTTCTTACTTCTGTAATCTTACTTTTACTCTTACTCCATGACTGGCAGGGTGGCTGGGTGGCTGGCCCCTTCTATCCTTTCTCCTGCCTTGCTATTGGCCGTTCAGCTTTTTGTTAGACCAACCAGGTGTTTTAGACAGGCAAAGTAGCACAGCTTCACAGAGTTAAACAAGTACAGCATGAAAGAATACAACACATCTTTGCATCATTGAACAAATGTTCCACAGCATAAACAAATGTAACACATCTTAAAATAATATTCCACAACAGAGTAACTCTCATATCCATAAAAATCAGTTAGCAAAAGAGTTAAACTCTAACACCCCAGGTATAAGAAAACACAGAAAATTATTCTGTTCACTTGATGAGAGGTACTGGTTAAATGGTCTTTCATATGATTACTATGGACCCTTTCCACAGAAGTTTGTGACTCCAGGCTATGGATGAAAGAGATGGACATGACTCTGACATCTTTATAGCCAATGAATGCGCTATACATCTGAGTGAATTTAGTGTGTTGGATTGATTCTTCCTGTCTCAAAAATGAGGGTAATGCTTTACAAACTTATATCTAAGAGGCCAGTCTTGTCTTTGCATAGACCTTGGGAGAGAGAAAAAAATAGATGAGAAGTCATAGCAAGGACACTTACTAACCATTCGATGACAAGAGATTTATGTTATTTATGGCTATAGATTGGTTCCTAACTTCCTTAGAAACACTTTGGTATGAAATCACGTACTATCCAAGAATCATCTGACCTGAGTTGGCTCTTTCAATGACTAATGAAAAGAATAAAATCTAGAATTGTTTTGTTTCTCTTGAGACTTGTCATTTTGGGAATAGATTCCCTGGTTGCCACAGGCACACCCTCTGGGAGCAGTAAATCACATTGTGTGGAGTTCCCACCCTTCACAAAGCCTGTCCAAAGAAAACAGTCTGGCTCCTTCTGAACATTCCCTGTCAGTCAGACCTGTAGAAGTAGAATTTTATCTGATCTATACCTCTGACATGTGTTTTCTTCTGAGTATGTAGGTGCCTTTGGGCTGCAAGGAGGAGAAATGCATCCAGATGTCCCAAATTCAGGATGAGGAAGTTGAAAATATCCACTAAGTACAGTGATGCAGCATGTTTCCTAATTGTGTCCAAGACAGACTTTTTAGGATTATGTAATTGTTTTCCAATTCACAAGTAAACATCTGGACAGAATTATAAATTCCTTGTAGAACACGGGTAGAGATTGGGTCCCGTGTTTCTGTTTTCTCGAAGACATGCTAGGCTTTTTGTTCACTGGCATTATCTTTCTATTCCCTACCCTTTATTCCCATATAAAATTAACTCAAGAAATGGCAGTCTCAAAGCAACTGAACTTTAGAGATTTATATCATTTTCTAAATGTGCTTTGAGAAACACAACTCTGGTTTCCCGAACCATTCTGGATCTACTTTGTGTCCACCCGCTCTGCAGCTGTCTTCATTAAGGAACACACTCTCACATCACACTCTGAACCAATTAATCTGATTTCTCTAATCATGAGTGTTCTAATCATTCTCTCTTCAAAGTGGCAAGAGATTTCTCAGAAACCACTTTGGGTTCTGGCGAAGTGGAGTGCCTGCATCAACAGTGATTTTGTTTTTGTTCTGTGGGCAGAGGACAAAATTAACCTTTTGTTTTCCAGCTTAAGGCTGTCATCTACTTGAACAGGGAAAGGCATCATAATGTCACTGGACCATTTTAGATCATTATTCACAAACTAAGGAGACATGGTAACTCAAATATTAGTAATTTGGAGTGGGGATTGTGATATTGTGAGAGAAAAAAAGGAAGAGGGCTGTTTAAGATATTTTTAGTGGATATTTGATACTTTTCTTAATACCGACTCAAGCATCCAAGGAACAAGTGGTTTCTAAAATTTGAGGTGAAGTTATGGATTCTTTTGGTAGTTGATTGAGGCTATAAACTTTTTTACTAGAAAACTGTGTGGACATGTATACATAGATCTTCAAAGGCATTCAGGTAGACATGTATATAGACCTTCAAAATTGTTTAGGTACACCATGGACCCTCTCAAAAGCTTACCCAGATAATGTATCCTGTGGAAAGTGACCCATGACTTTTCCTTCATGCTTGTTTTTGTGCTGTTTCAACAGACACTCCTGAATTAGTCCTCTTGTATTACATAAATGAGAATCACTCAAATTAAGTACGGATGCCCAGCCTCCACTCTGATGTCACGTTTATTTTTAGACCTTCCAGTGTTGCTGATGTTGATGGTGAACAACCACAATTTGAAAAATGAGTATAGTTGGAAACTGTGCAGTAATCCACAGAGAATGATGCAGCTCTATTTGTTAAAAAAAAAAAATAAGAAAGAAAGAAAAAAAAAATAGGGTAAAAGCAACCAGACCATTTTCTCTTACCTGATGGAAAGCCAGCCGTCAAGAGCAGTTCTGGCTTTTTCCATTCAAGCAGCTCCTGTCTTTCTGCCGTTCCCCACAGTGGGCCTGCCCCAGATTGTCTTTCTCATTTGTCCTATGGTACTTGCTCACTTTGACCTTATGCGTTTTTGCACAAAAGGCTGAGGATGACAGTGGTAGACTAAAGGACTTGGTTCTCATGCCATACTCCCATAAAGTGGATCTCTGGCCTGTTCTTTCTTGGCTAAGAGCTTCCCTCCCCTCTTAGTGTTCAAGGGACTCAACTTCAACTGAAGAGGAAAATGTAGGTAGTGTTGGGGGAACTCTTCCTCAGCCACCGCTAGGAGCTTTTCTGCAGATGAGCACCAAGCACTGATGCCCAATTCTCTGCCCTTCATGAGAGTTCAGCTTTGCCAGTGTGTAAGAATACTATAGGTCTCCCATGCTTACTACTTTGGGGCTGGCTCACCCACACCTATGCTAACAAGGTTGGCTCTATTGTGATGCCCTGGTGAGGTACAGGGCTTGCTCTCCCAAGTGTTGCAGTTGGTGGGAGTCAGGGATGGCTCTCTCACTCTTATGACCATAGGGCCAGCTCTTCCACCTGCTTCAGACATTATAGGCAGGGGGGAGGGCATCATTCCTTGTCCATGCTGTCACAAGACAGATGAGGAATAGGGACAGGGCAGCATGGGTGAGGGAAAGATGCCCTTCACTAGCCCATTAATGCTTAGGCTAGATGAGAGAGCTAGCCTCATGGTCATAAGAGTGGGAGAGTCATCCCTGACCCCCCCCCACCAGCTGCAAAACTAGGGAGAACAGGCCCTGCACCTCGCCAAGACAGCGCAATAGAGTCAACCCTGTTAGTGCAGGTGTTGGTGAGCCAGCCCCAAAGTTGCAAACATGGGAGAGCTGCCCCCATTTCTCATCTTGCAGACCAACCCTACAGCTGCCAGGCCCACCCCAGGGTTATGACTTGGCCTGCCCATCATCCACCCCATCTATGACCTGCTGGAGGACATGAAGGAACCTGACCTACAGACCCAAACTGCAAGATCTCCACAACACAGGGCAATAACAGGATACTCAGGAAGAGTTTCAGTGAGAAGACCCAACATTGACAGTGTAGTAGAAATCAGAGGCCACAAACCAGACTAATAATTCTTTGCATTGGAACATTTGCAAGTAAAGATATATGGACAAAGGGGCTTTCTGTGTGATTCACTGTGTCACACTATGGCTTCCATGATGATGTTTTTAATTTTTTTCTCCTAAATTTTGTTTTATTTGGAGTTATTGCAGGGGCAGAGGGCAGATTCAAAGGGATGGGGAAATGAATGGGATCAAGATACATGATGCAAAAGACACATAGAATAATTTTTTACAAAAAGAATACTATAGGAAGACACCAAAAAGTTTAGAGTGCCCTAATTGGAAAAAGAGGGATGTCATTTGCCTGTCTTATTCATCAAGACACTGTAATAAAATGTAAACTCATTTGTCCTGATCAGATTGGTCACACAGCCAAAAAATTGGATGCAAATACCTAAAATATCAAACTTTAATTTTAATTTTAGAGAAGGAGTGCATGCTGTAGCATGAGTCTTAGAAGGTCTTATTAATAAAAACAAACCCAGGGCCAGGTATTGGGGTGAATGCTGGAAGATCAGAGAGACAGAACCAGCCACAGCTTCCTCACTTTGCCAATTCCTCAGCTGATCCTGTTTCCTCAGACTGGAAGCCTCTGTGTCCGCATCCGAATGGGTCTCAGCTAAACCGCTGCTCAAAAGCCTAAAAGCTAAACCAGGCTCTAGTTCCTGGGTTTCAACACCTTATATACCTTTCTGCTTTCTGCCACCACTTCCCGGGATTAAAGGCGTGAGTCCGCATGCCTGGCTGTTTCCAGTGTGGCTTTGAACTCACAGAGATCCAGGTGGATCTCTGCCTTTGGAACGCTAGGATTAAAGGCGTGTGTGCCACCATTTTCTGGCCTTTGTATCTAGCGGCTGTTCTGTTCTCTGACCCCTGATAAGTTTATTAGGGTGCACAATATTTTGGGGAACACAATATCACCTCAACATGCTACCTTTGGGGCCTGGATCTCTGATAAGGCTTTGAAACACTGTTGGTCAAATCCCATCTTTAACCTTTTATTAAAGATAAAAATGGCTGTCAGCTGTCTTGAGGAGAAATAGTGGAAAAGAGTGGTACAAGTAACACTCTTCTGCAAGGTAAGTTTTAGTGGTTGTGATCACGGCAAAAGCGAAACTCAGATTTAATTACTTCCATATTGACACAGTGAAGTGGTTCCCTTGTCAAGGAATATGGGGCAAGGGACAGGGACACCCATGGTGGGTTAAAAAGCTTTCAGATAAAGCAGTGGCTCATGGGAAAGTGGGAAGAGACAAGGGTGGCCAGCAGGGGATGAAAAACAACTGCTTCAGGGTGTCACTCTGTTAAGTTAACGCTGCAGGCAGTTTCATTAGCGTTCAAGTCAATTAGATCCAATCAATGCGATTCTACGCTTCTGTTTGTCTCCTCAGTGGGTTCTCGAGGTGGAAAGAACAGATCCTTCCCAATTAGAAAACAGCTAGCAAATAGTTTATTAAGCACCTAATGAAACTTGCCCTGTGGTCGGGCACAAAAGCTGCAAAGAACAGCAAAGGACAGCTTGGGCTTTTGGAACGTTCGGATAGTAAGAGGTTTTAGTGCATGTGGTGTGTAAGAGAGAACTGTAGCCTGCGCAGGCCTTCAGGAAACCTGCAAAGTGGCTGGGGTCCCACTGATAGAGTTCTCAGAAGGAAATGTAATAATGTAGCTGTTCTGAGATGTGTTGTGGTGGTGGAAAATAATACAAAAATGCCTCCATTTCTCTCTGTTATCATGGTTGCCATGGGGTTTCACATATGATTTCTTTTTTTCTGGCTGTTCCATACTCTTCAACATAAATTCATATCATTGCATGTCCGTTGTCTGGAAGGCATTAGTAGCACCCAGACTATCCTAAAAAGCTGTAATTGTAATTCCATTAGTTGGATATCTACTGTAGAATTTATTTTAAAAAGTCATATCCGTGTCCAATAATAAAACATAATCAGATAAATAAAATTTGGTCACTCAGAGGCTGCTACAGCTGTGGTTCCAAAAGCCCAGACCACAGCTCAGTCACTTGAACTTTATGTCATCATCTGCATAGGGCTGGTTTGTGGGCACTAAGAATGAGAGCTGAGGGGATTGTGGAAGCTTGCATTGAGGTGAGAGAAAGACCCTGATGCCAGGCAACATGTAGACGGATCAGATTCTGTGCATGGAGCTCCTAAGATGACTGAGCACGGAGCTGGGAAGGAGAAGCTTAAGTTACAATGAAGACCTCAGGTTATTAGAGACTCCAGATGTGGGTGATATTCAGCAAGGAAAGCTACAGACATTGAATGGAGTCAACTTAAGGGAAAACTCGCAAGTTCTATGGGCAACAGAGCCTGAAAGCAGGGGATTTCTCGGCCTCTTGGAATCCAGATGCCAGAAGAGCTGCAGTTGCCATACCAGGAGCTCCACTTGCTGCCTTGCTGGGTCTTAGTCTTGCATTGGTCTTGTTTAACTTGCTATGCTCTCTGTTGCCCTATGGAATGGGAATGTTCTGTGCCATGGTGCATTCATTCTGGGCTGTGGTGTACCTGTCTTTTGATTGTACCATAAATGTTCAAGTACAATTTGTTTAGATTCACCAATTTACACTTTCTCTCTTTTTCATATTCTTTCTAAGCTATTTGAAATTTTTAAAATTCAATCTGTTATAATTTATTACTATATTTATGCTTTTGACTGCTCTAATTCCAATAAACCTGGTCAAGAGAAACCCCTAAGAGAATAATCTGTTGTCCTTTAGACATAAGTCCATTAATCGTTGGGCACTTCATTGTTTTTTGAATCAATTTACTCTAAACTTTTTCTTCTTCCCCTGGTCTGAAATTAACCATTTCTCTGAGGAACTGCTTCTTCTCTTTTACAGAGTTCTTCTATTATAGAATTAGACTTTAAAACAAAAATTCAGTACTTGCTACTAGAGTGCCACTGTTATTAGGGAACATCCTAAAATGAACTCACACCAATATTTCTGATTCAGATTGAATAACATGTAGAGCTTCTTCAGCATTTTAATACTGTATTTTCTCTGAAAGTGAAAAATCTTGATACTTTATAGTTATATATTTACTTATTTCTCATTATATAAGTTAAATATATTTATAATAGAAATAAGTAATGGACAGAAATACAATTATTTCAAAAATGAAGTTAACAACACACCAAGTAGGTGATGCTTAGAAACTCTTTGGAATTTTTTCTTCCTGAAATTGATCCTATGTAAACATATAGTTATAAAAATGGCTTTAAAAAGCACTTAAATCATATGGGAATCTTACCAAGTTCATATAATCAGATTAATTTTTTCTCTTTGTATTCAGTTTTAGTGGCTGCCTTTGTATTCTTATATTTTTGTCCCATTTTTCCTATATTTAGAAAATATTTGTAGCTCATATTATGATTTCTATTAAATTATATTAAATAATTCTTTACCCTTATACACATTTTCATTCCTATTCAGTAGATAACCATTTCTACTGATTACATTTTTCTCTTTCTACTTTTTAATCTTATTTTTGGTTTTGCAAAATAAGCAACTTTGTGACACTTGTTATTATTCCTCTTTCTTATACAAAAAGTGACACACTATCAGCATTCTTTTGTGCTTACTTAAACTTCTTTTCCACTTAAAAATATATGCTAGAGTTGGTCAGTGGTGGTGCACGCCTCTAATCCCAGCACTAGGCAGAGGCAGGTTGATCTCTGCGAGTTTGAGGCCAGCCTGAGCCAGTTCCAGGACAGCCAGGGATACACGGAGAAACCCCTGTCTCAAAAAACATATGTGTATATTTGTGTGTGTGTGTGTGTGTGTGTGTGTGTGTGTGTGTGTGTATACAATTGTAGGTGGATAGAAATAAAAAGGGATTGCGGGTGAGTTTGACCAAATCACATAGTATTTATATATGAAATTTTGAAACAATAAAAAGAAAAAAATTTAAATGTATATTCTAAGAAACACTCTTTGTCAGGTAAAGGACTTTCACTCTCTTTTGTGACTTCACAAAAAGCCATTGTGTGGGCCTACCACACTTTTTAAATCTTCTCCTAAGTAGGCATTTTGGTTATCTCTCATTTTACTCTGAGATGCAATGTAGTATCGAGTATTTCCTATATAGTAGAGATGTATCTTGAAGATAAATTCCTAGTGATGAAATTGTTGGGTGTTTGTAGCTATGTTTCTGGCAGTTGTTGCCACATTCATCCCTGTTACCACTGTTACTGCATTTTTTGATTCCCATGAATAATGAAGTGCCTAATTGTATGGTTTTGTGTGTGTGTGCGTTCTTTTTGAAGAACTTAAAGAACTACCTATTTATGACCTATTTGCTCAGGTATGGTGATGTTTTATTTGTGCTGAAATGTGATTTTATTTGTATGTTAATAAATAAAGTTGCCTGGGGGTCAGAGCTAATAGCAAGCCATAGCAGAAGCCGGGCAGTGGTGGCACACACCCTTAATCCAATCACATGGCATGCAAAGTTTCTGTGTGTTCAAGCTTAGTGACACACAAGCCTTTAATCTCAATACCAACCATAGAGATCTGGAGGTCTGTATAGACAGGCGGTGATGAGGAGATCATGTGGTTGGGCTTACAACCAATGAGAAGGCAGAACAGAAAGTCAATAAAATGACAGACACACAGGAAGTAGGTCTCTTTCTCAGGGGAAGGACGGCAGTGACAGCGGGTGGTAAGAAGGCAGTCTTGGTCTCAGTTCTTAGCTACTGCTCTCTGACCTTTAGGGGTTTTAACTCTGCATTTGGCTCTGTGTTTGTTATTTAATAAAACCATTCAGAATTACATCTACACTCAGGAGATAATTCCTGATAAAACTGTGTTTGCTTCAAATAGCTGTGAACTTCATGAAAGGCAGTGTTGAACACAGAGGTACAGAGAGGCATGAAGGAGATGAAGCAAAAATATGGAGGAAAACAGAATAGTTGTGAATGTGGTACTATCCTAGGAGTTAGTTTTCCATTTTCTTCCCACAGCTTTACCCTTCTGGGTTTAACAGCATTTCATCCTTTTATCAAAAGAATGGTATGTGTTGGAGGTGAGGGGGAGAATGTGTAAATTCACTCCTGAGCACGTTCCAAACTGTTTCCTGCACAAGTCTCTCTTTGGTGTTCCAAAGGTTCTGTTTCATTCCCAGCATCTCTAAAACATAACATGAGTCTATCTACTTACCAACTCATCCCAAGACTAAAGCCAAAAGAAGGGATAAAGCTGAATTGTTACATGAGTGCCAACTAGTAAGATCCAGTGCATATGAAACTCTACCTAGTCCAAGATCATTGAGAAAAAGAAATCTATCCTCTTAGGCAAGTATAGAGTAGATAGCTTCCATATTATCCTTTTGCCCTCTTGGCTGCATTCCCATGGGGAGAGGATCTATTAGATAATAGATAAGACAGAGAAATCCCCTATAACACATTGCTTCAACATAAGGAAATACTAAAGTTGTGTATTGAAAGTGGCCTTCTCCTTCCTGGTCTTCACAGAATTTATTTACCTGCTCTATGATAGTTTTTATTATTGAGAAATCAGTGTAAAACTTTGTTCTGCTTCTGATATGAGTTTATGTAACATCATAGCCATAGTCAGACAGATACAGAGCATCTGGTGTTTGAGATGAATAATCAGATTGAGTCATTCTGTGTGTCTTCAGACTCCATTCATTCAAGTCCTGATTTTCTAACAAATCAACTCCTTTGTAGAACTGATGTAGAACTCTTGTAGAACACATGATGACTTTGCAGATTTGATAATTATATGAGAAAACTATTTTCTTCAACATTGATGTACTGTTATAAACTTTGTAATTTTTTTATTTTCTTATTTGATTACCATATGTTTTTAATATGGGAAACTAGTCCTTTCAACATCTAACGTTCCTTTTAACAATCTTCTTAAGTTTTTATTTTGAAAAAGGTTTTATTTATACATGTGCCTATGCATGTGGGGACCAGAAGAGGATGTTAAGTCCCCCAGAGCTTTAATTATAGGAATTTGTGGGCTTCCTGATATGGGTGCTGAGAACCAAACCAGACTGCTGTCCTCCAGAGGAACAGTGACCACTCTTAGCCACAAGCCATCTCTCCAATCTCTCTTTCTTGTACTGCCTTTTACTGCCTTGTAGGAAATGCCTTGAGATTCGCCATTTTTCAGCTTCTACGTCTGTGACTCTTGGATGGCCATGTCACAAATGTCTCTGGATAGTTAGAGGCTCTGACATCATTTCAACAATAAAACTGATACTCCTTTTCATTTGATCCACTTTTTTCATACAAGTTGTTGCCCATAAAACGTAAGGGATACATACCAACTCCCCATACTAAATTCCACCAAAATCTTTGGTGGGGTGAATGTCCATTTGTTTTCTAATATTTCTCATTCACCTACCCCCATAGCAATGACTCCACAGTGCACCAGTAGTTTGATCCTTTAGATAATTTTGTTAAAAAACACAAAATTCTTATAAAATAAATGAAACCTGAAGAAAAACTAAATGAAGGAAACCTTTCTGCTTGTCCAGAGACTTTCATGTGTCAAGGAATGTGGAGCCTGGGAAGTCCAGGTGCCAAAAAAGTGGGGGCACAAGGGGAGGGATGAAACCGAGGAACAAAAACGTCAGACACTTTCCAATTTGCTGGAGCTGGCATAGGCATCAACTGACTGCATGTATGTGATGGACACTCTAGAGCAGTGGTTCTCAACCTGTGGGTCTCGACCCCTTTAGATCAAATGACCCATTCACAGGGGTAGCATATCAGATTTCCTGCATATCAGATGTTTACATTAAGATTCAGTACAGTAGCAAAATTATACTTCTGAGGTAGTAATGAAATAATTTTATGGTTAGGGTTATCCCAACATTTGAGAAAGCATATTAAAGGGTTGGAGTATTAGGGAGGTTGAGACTCACTGCTCTAGAGATCTTTGGCCCATGCATTTTCTAATACTAAACCCAGGGGGTATTCTAAGATTTTGAAATGAAAATGGAAACTCAGACAACCCATTAGTTGATGGAGACATCATTAATGAATAGCTTGGTCCAGGTCTCTCCGTGCTCCTGGATGCAGATATACCCATGTCATTTGCCTGCCTCAAGCTACCAACATTGACTGGGAGCAGCAGTGTTCCTGGGCAGCACAGCCTATCTTTCTGCAGAGGGTGGCACTTGGCTTGTTTCACAAGGGACCTGGTGTGTGAGAAGGAGGCCGTCTTTCAGCACCTCTCATTATTATATTTTTTTTTCATGGTCTAAAAACAGTTGTCTAGAATATTAGTTTCCACAATGACTGGCCATGTTCTCCTAGCTAGAAAAGGGAATTTTATATATGTTTATAAGCCATTCACTCTTGTGTTTGTGTGAAAATCAGTTGCAACCACGGAGGAAGTTGGTGCTTTGTTTTTACAGTATCAGCACTAGTAACAGGAAAGAGAAAAAGGAAGAAAGTTAGACTGGTCAGTGGGAATATTTAGACTAATTAGTCACTGAATAACTGACTGGAATGGGTTAGGGGTGTGATTTTATCAGTCATTTACAAAAGAAAGCGAGGCTTGAGCACTTCCAAGCCAACACAGAGCAAATTTGCCTTTCTAAGAAAACATTAAAGGAAAAAAGTATTTCCAACTGACTAATCATCACAACAAATTCATTATTTTTACCACTGTGCACAAGAAATGGTTATGTATCCACCCAGCTCACCTAAACCAGAACATGATCACCATCTCCTTCCTTCTCTCATCCTGTTGCACAATTGCAATTAATTTAAATTTTAAATGGTTTTTTTAAGTCACCCTTCCTTTCATCATCTCTTGCTATGTATTCCCACCAAGCCCTACCTGGATAGGTATATAGTCTCAAGAATATTTCTCTATTAATTGTTTCTTGTCTTTCCTTCATAAAGCAGTCAGACTGAACTCTCTTCACATTTCTCTGTATTTAACATCTGTTAGTCTTTCCCATCCCTCGATGAGTAAATTCTAAAAACCTTAGCATACCTTGTGAAGGCACTACAGACTCCATCTTAGGGAAGGGCCACCATCTTAGACCACCTGCTGTACTCAGTTCTAGGAAGGACCTCAGCAATGTGCTGTAACAACTTGAAAAGATACAGGACAGTATGCTCCTGTAGACATTCTGTCTGAGGTTTATGTCCCTTGAAGATAACCAGATAATCCTGCTGCGTAGCCCAGATAATGCTGCTCAGCAAGTTGTGGTTCCCCACCAAAAGTCCAGCTTAATAGTTTCAAATGTGGTTTCACACCAAAAGTCTAGACCAATAGTTTCAAAAAATCACCTTGCCCCACACCCCTTCTACCCAATCCCAAATTGCCAAAACATGTAATTTCCGGTTTGTGGTTTTCCCTATAAAAACTCTCTATCCCTGGGCCTGCGGCAACTGTTGTACTTCCCCCATCTGCCGTGTGGCGACCCTGGTTTGAACCTGACAATAAACGGACCCTAATGTGCTTGTATCTGAAACCGGCTCCTCAGTGGTTTCTGGGGGTTTAGCAAAAAGGGTACAACAACTTCAGTCTCTTTTTCCCATCTCTGTCACCCTACGTGGTCATTATCTCACAAACTTACATTATGTTTCCTTGTCTTTCATATGATGTACTGCCATATCCAGATCACAATGTACCTTGTTTGTCTTGGGATAGATTTAATCATTCTTTTAGTCTTAGACAAAATTTCACATCACTTGGAGATGGATTCTTGAGTAAAGTGCTCAAGAAATGGTACTGTGTTTAGTATACTTGAAGTATATTACAAAAGCGATTTGAATTTCTTCTTCAAATGTTCACTCATCACTCTTATTTATGATCAGTAGATTTTTGGTTTCCCTGCCAGGCTGAAAGCTTTGGAAAGTGTCCAAGTCTGCCTTGTTTATAATAGATACTAAATAATTATGCTAACAAGTGAATAAGTGATCATGTCCAGATGGTATGCTTAAACAATAGCATTAAACCACTAGTTTAAATCAACATTAAGAAAGTACAATTTACACAAAGTAACATATTTTAAGTGTACATTTGAGTACATTTAAAAGTATATAAATATGCATATATATAAACAAGGATACAAATGACTCAAAATATAAAATCTGCATAACCCCAGAGAAATTCCTATATATGCCTTTGTAACAAGTTGACTTCCCCACCCTTCATGAGTGGTAACTAATAATTTTTTTTAATCACAAGAGTTTAGTAACATTTTTAATTTAATACAAGTAGAAAACACAATATACTTATGTCTTTTTTCACTCAGAACAAAATTTCTTGTGAGTCATAAAACTTGCTGCATCTACCATATTCTTCTGTTTTAGTTGCTGAGTAGAATTGTACTGCACTTATACCATGAAGACAGAATACATGAAGCCAGGGGATGATGTGTAAAGGACATAGGTGTGTGGTATAGTTTTTAAAAGATTTTATTTTTATTTTATGTGCACTGGTATTTTGCCTACATGTATGTCTGTGTGAGGGTGTTGGATCCCCTGGAACTGAAGTTACAGATGGTTGTGCACTGCCATGTGGGTGCTGGGAATTGAACCCAGGTCCTTTGCCAGTGCTCTTAATTGCTAAGCTATCTTTCTAGCCATATATGGTATAGTTCTTACAGTTAAGGAAACATAGGCATCCAAGATCTAGGAGCTATATCAGTGAAAATGTTCTCAAAATATGATAACATGCAGAAGACATCACCTGATAAGGGGATCAGGGGAAGAAGGGAGGAAGAGAGATTTGAACTTAAACCAGGGACTCACTCCTGTGATAATAACATTTGTTGACACATAAGAGCAGCATCAACCCTAATGATGTTTCAATTGTTTAACCTCCTAAAACTTATATTTAGGATCATTTCCTAGCACATGAATTTTGGGGGACACATTTGAACCCTGGAAATTTTACTGTATAGCCACCAGTATTTTACTCCCTAACCTCTCGCTGGATACCAGGCGGCTTCTTGATTTTACCTACTGAGGTACAAGTTGATTGACTGGTGTCTTTGCTTCTCATGAGCTCTAATTACTCACTGTCACTGGGCATTTTCAGTCATTCTAAATTTATCTGTTTTAACGACTATGAAGTGGTGTTTCTTTTTTCTTTTTTCTTTTTCTTTTTGCCAGAGCTGAGGATCGAACCCAGGGCCTTGTGCTAAATCCCCAACCCCGAGTGGTGTTTCATTATGATCTTAATGTTCATTTCACTATGAAAGGTTATGGGATGGTCTTTGTGTACCTATTGCCAATCCAAATAGCTTTACCTGTGAAATATCTGCTTGGGTCTTTTTCATATTTTAAAGTTGTTTTTGTCTCATTATTGAGTTAACAGTATGTGTGCTTTAAAAGTTTGAAAATGAAGCTTTCTCTTTTCATTGTATTTGATAGTGTCTTTAGAGAATAAAAGTTTCAGTTTATTTAAATCTAATCCATGTATTTTGTGTCCTAGTAGGAGATGCTCCTACCGAAGGGTTACTAGTTGCTTTTTTCTTCTAGAACTTTTATAATCCTGACTTTTATATTAGATACATATTTGTTAAGAAATTAATTTCACGTGTGGCATGAGATAGCAATAAATATTTACTATTCTTAAACATGTGTTTAGCTTTTCAAGCTCTATTTCTTTTATTGTCTATGGGATTTGGTCAAACAATAGAACACCTGTGAGTTTATTTCTGAACTCTGTTCTATCTACTGATACCATGCTGCCACCGATTATTCCCCAAACCATTGACTTTGTAGCTTTATAGTTAGTTATTAAAAGTTGGCTACTATACTCCTCATTTTTCTCATTTTCAAATATTCTTGGGCTGTTTGAAACTTCAATTCTTTATATATAAGTTTTCAAAATATCTAGAATCTTGATTGGGATGATGTTAGACCTGCCAATCAACATCTTAGCATTAAGTGTATCCATCCCTAAACAAAGGACATCACTCCATCTCTCCAATGTCTAGATTATCATTAATTCTCTCAGTAATATTTCTTGCCTGTGGTTATACATCTTCTCATTATTGCTGGTTTGTCTTTGTGTTTTTATTTATTTGTTTTTTTAGTTTCCTTTGTTGTTGTTTTGAGACAAAGTTTTGCTATGTAGCTCAGGCTAGCCTTGAATTCATTGAGTGCTGAGATTATACCTATCACATACTCTGCAGTTATAAATGTCAGTTAAATGAAACCATCAATAGTGCTTTTTCTATTCTCCTATATTTATAGTGAATTTATGCTTATCTGCTTTTACTTTAAAGCCTTATTAAAATTCTTAAGGATAACTGTAAATTTGTCTATATTTTTTCTTCCACGTTTGCTTCACAAATTAGAGAATTCTGCTCTCCGTCCACACGTGTAATTATGACACTGACTCCTCCAAATGAGTCATTCCATTTAATTACTAAACCACCTTCTACCATTTTTAAGTCTCAGCTTTTGTGTTTACTCTGTCTGATATTAATATAATGACTCAGCTACTTCATGTTCCCATATTATTTGTTTCTTTAGATGTAGATCACATTCTTCAATGTGACATGTAGTTAGATTTAGATTTATTTGTCTCCCCTATTCTGCCCAACAACCGTTAACACGTCATATTATTATTGATGTAATTTAGTTTATATTACTAATTAGATATTTGTTAATAATTTGTGGATTATGTTCATTTTTCTTTTTATTCCTCTTCTGACTTCTTTTGTGTTTGTTATATGATTTTTTGTGTGTGCTTTATCTCTCTTGTTGACTATTGTTTTTAGTGGTTTCTTGGGGATTAATAATATGCGCCTTAACTTATCCAAGGCTACTTACAGTCAATATTGTGTCATTTTGCACTTTACACTTTGAAGGTCAGAAACAGAATAACTTTACAATGATATAACTTTATTTGTCTAGGCTTCTATGGCCTTTCTGGTCTCCCTGTAGCTGTGTGGAATGTTAAAGAAGAGTTATGCAGGTGTTTGAGCCCTGTTACCTGACGCTATTTCTGCGGAGATGGGAACAAATATCTACTCATGCCAGATAGACATACAACCCAAATCCAACTTGGTGAACCAGTGAGTTTTATTGGAGTGACTTACAGTAATATGGGTGATAGGTTACTTACTGGAACAGAAATGACTCAAAGATCACCAAGTCTACTCGAGCATGGGTGACAGCTCACAAAATCTGGGATCCTGGAGCTCACTGCACAGTTAGTGGGCAGCCAACAGGTTAGAGAATGTCTTTTTCCAGGTTAATCATCTTCCAGGGAGGTCAGCTTGCCCGAGAGTGTCCCTCAGCAGTCCTTACTATTTATATATGTTTGGGGAGGAGGGAACTAGCTAATCTGGTCGTTTTCTGGAACTTCCTGAAGCCACTAAATTGTTTACTTCCTGAGCTTAAGGAGCTTCCCTGTGGGATGCAATGTTTCACCTCCTCCAGGTTCATCTCCTTAGAACATCCTATTATATCACTTCCTCTTCACCCATCCTGTTGTTTCACCTCCCTTTCAACAACTTGCATCTTAAGGAGCTCTTTATCTTGGCAGGAAATGCTACACAACAGGTCCCATTCTCTGGAGCACTCTCTTCTATGGGGATCCAACTGCTTCAACTTCCTCATGTCAGGGAAGTAATGGGGTTCCTCTAATCCTAACTGTCCCAAGATGCCTAGCAAGAGGATGCCTTGCTGGCAAGAAGCTCCTCTTGTTAGTTTGTTTCTTTTCAAAGATTTCATTCTTGCATAACCTATTGTCTTATTTCTTTTCTGTGTAGCAGAGATAGGGCAGTAGCTGCAACCTATTAGTCAAAACTAAGGGGCTTTAGGCACTAACTATAATGAATATAGTGTATTTCAGAGGAATAGCTGGTGCAATTTATGAACTAGGAACTCTTGAAATTTAATCACACTCTGGTTTTTGTGGGACTTCCCTGGGAGGCACTGTTGATACTCACATTGAATTTTGTAATTTTTTCCTGTAGGTTCTGAAAATATATGAGAAAATTTTAATTTTATATTATAAATCTGAACATTTCAGTTTTATCTCTAGGTTCTTTATACTTGCTTTATCTTTCATTTTCATTTTCTCATTCACTTTTTTCTTATTCAGTGTAGAAAATATTTATAGAAGTATGGGCTTAGCATTGTTCTAAATGCTTGATAAATACTAATGAATTAATTATTGAGTACACTGGACAAATAGAAAGCAGAGCAGTTGGAATAAAGGAAGCATTCTTTCTTGGTCGCATAACTTTCCTTTATAAATTAAAATAAAGTATGTGCGTGTCTCTACTCACATGCCAATATATCATGCTACCACAGTAGGAAAGCTCTGACAGACCCTTTCTGGAGAAATGTAAAATAATTATGAAGAAACAATTTGTATGAAATGTTAGGCAAAATTCTCTTACTGGCTTGCCTCTTCATATTCTGTAATTAATTTTGATGAAGGAAGAAATTGTTAACTTTTTGCAAAAAAAAAAAAAAAGAAAAAAACAAAAACAAAAACAAAACCCCAAACCTTCCAAATTAGACATATCTGCAAGGCTGTATTTGAGCTACAAGAAGGGAATATTTGGAAAGAAAAAAGTTAGTATAGGACTAATTATGAGAGTATGCTTAAATTTATTCATATTTTAGTTTTTCTGGCTCTAGTATTGCAATAAAAATGCCACCAGAGAAGTATAAAAACATGACTTTTGGTGTTCAAACAATCTGCTCTCAAAAGTAAAACAAGATGAGGGAAACAAAACCAAACTAATCTTTGCCACCATATTCTCTTACATTCCACAGTTAAAACACCAAATGAATGCATTTTCCCTGTGTTGGGACCATGTTCATTTTAGAAAAAAAAATCTGCTGCATTGGTTACTAAAGGCAAGAGGAATGGAAAAAAAAAATCTTTGAATCTAAATAAGAAATACATTAAAGAGTAAGAGGACATTTGGGCTTGACTTTCAGTTTG
The DNA here is from genome assembly GCF_903995425.1 of Onychomys torridus. NCBI lineage: Eukaryota > Metazoa > Chordata > Mammalia > Rodentia > Cricetidae > Onychomys > Onychomys torridus. The sequence goes on along the minus strand of NC_050457.1, from coordinate 43,786,747 downwards.
GTATGCAGCTCATCCCAAAGGGCAGTCCCAACTGTAGGTTCTACTGTGAATAGAAGGCTTCACACCAGCCCACGCATGCCACTATGAACTCTTCATAAATCACTTAATGGGCATATCTCACCTCCAGTGAGATGGAAAATCTTGCTTTTATAAGACTTTCTCTGAAGGCTGCCTCCTTCTTTCCTGGATAGGAATTTGGATATGCCTGCCAGAACCAATGTGCACACTTGAAAGCTCACAGAAGCCATTTCCAGGGGAGTCAGGGGCAGTCTTCACAGGCAAAGGCCATGTCAGGACCCTACCCTCCTGCTTACCATTGGTAGAGGGAAGTCTCTCTGTTCTGGTTCCTCAATGTACTTTTCTTTCCAGGTCTTAAAATCAACCCCCTAAATAAGCTACCCTTAATCAGCCAAATAGAATTGTGCCCTGGTATAATCTTGTTGACCTCTTTTCCTGTCTTACAAAACACTTATCACACCATGAAAACATATCGTTTGGGGGACTCACTTGTTCATTGCTTGTCTCCTCCTCTGAAGTCTTTGTTCCTGAGGCCAAGGACTGTTTGACTTTGATCAGCTGCAGCATAGGTAGTACTCTTGCTTGGACCAGTGTCTCCCAAAGGATCATGTGCTGATGGCTTGATCCCAGATTAGTACTTTCAAGACAGTCTATAAACCTGTAGGAGGCAGAGCCTTGTGAAAGGTCCCCCAGATCATCGATGCTGAGATGTCAATCATCTATTTCTTTTCTTACAGATGTATATTTGTGTTTCAGTAGATTTCTACCATGGTTTGCTTCCCTGGGCCTCTGCCAAAAGAATTTTCTAAATATGACCCAAAGTAAATGTTTTGGTTTTTTTTTTTTAAGTTAGTTACCTCAAGTACTTCATTATGGTAGTGTGAAGCTGATCCATCATGAGAATTCTATACATACCTGCTCAATGAATGAATGAACTACCTTTGTTGTACCTGCACCCAAAAGGGGATTATGATGTCCAAGTGTAGAGAACACAAAGGAGAAAGAAAATCCACCTAATCCAAATATTCAGAAATTCGTAAAAGTGCCCATCAAACAGGGATCATAAAGATTCAAGACAAATGATGAAAAACAAGGTCTCCTAAAATTCAAAGAAACCTCATCCATATTTACTAAGCCACCTCTCTGAACTCAGGGCTGGGTTTTTATTGCTTATTTTATAAGTTGAGGTTTTCACGAGTTTATACACTGGTATTAATATCTTCCTGTGGGTAGGATGATGGCAGTAGTCACACAGGGAAAGTGTCAGAGAAGCAACTTAGCTTTCTAGAGTAAGGGCTTCCAAGGTCAGAGCACAGTGTGACACACACACACATCATCTCTCAGCCAAGGGGAAAACACTTGCCTGAGTACACTCCAATGAAAAGTAGTCAACGAAAAGGAATGTACCGAACAGAGACACCACAGCGTTTTCCACAATAACAGAGAGCATTTGGGAGCAATATGCCACAATGTAACTTGAATCCCATCATGGCGAGGACATTTTATCTGATGGGATCAATTTGCTCTATTGCCTGAGACTGCCCAGAATATTAGGATATGACAAATGCTAAGGCTGAGTTTGGTTTCTTGAAGGATATGAGCTTTGCTTAGCTCTTGATGGAAAGGAACAGAGTAGAAACTTAAAATATCCATGCTACATTGTACTATGAACAGTAAAATGGTTGGAATGATGACTTATAAAGTTTTAGTATATTTTGTACAGGCATCTGTTAGACCTATGACTGAGGTGTTATGCAAGCATGAAGTCATATACTCACACCTGTAGTGGATTGCCGTGCATCCATGGTTATACATGGCAGTAGCTCTTTGTAGGTTTGCAGATGGTTATTTTATGCATCTGTATATTATTCTCATTCAAATAGCCTCCCTTTTCTATTTGTTATGTACCCAAACTCTTTGTTCCTGACAGTTCTAAAGGTCAACCTGTTAAAATTCACAAGTCTTTCAGTCACTTGAAATTAACCAGCTTCTCGAGTCATCTACATATACATTATCGTTTGATCAGAGTTCAGTCTCCAAATTGAAGCCATGATCTCCACTGTTCCTTAATGGAGAGGGGACTCCCTGCTCTAGGGTCCTCTTATTTTTCCTAACCCCTGCTAAGCATTTGCCGTGCTCTTTCTCAAGACTGGAAGCTTGAGTGCCTAGTTTTTGTGTTTAAGTAAATAAATAGTTCATGAAAGAGTCATGGGATTTTAAGCTGAAAAGACCTTACACATATTCTAGTCCATGTCTTCAACTTACATATTAGAAAATAAAAGCTTAGAGATGTCCTAAAAGTTTGGTTTTGCTAATTTTATATCAAAGTGACTTTTATTTTTGACCCTCAATCATTTTAAATTTTGTATAAAATAAATATCTTGAAACTATTTTCTTAAAAACTCCCCCAAAATATTAGAGAGGAGGTCACGGATTCAGCAGTGAGAAACATAGAAAGAGTCAGCGGGGGAGGAGAGGGAGGACAGGAAGTGATGTAAGTACAGTAGTCATGAGTAAAATTTCCACCCCCTCAAAATTGAAAAATGTAAATTAGAAGGGGCCCTTATATAAACACCTGATATTAAAAACAAAAATTCCAATGCTGTTGTCAGCATATTTCTGTTGCTGTGACTGAGCACCACAGACCGCGGGAAACTTACAAACAATAGATACTTAGATCACAGTTCTGACCCTGGAAAGTTCAAGAACATGGTGCCAGCACTTGGTGAGGGCCTCCAAACCGTGTCATGACATTGCTAAGAGCATAACATTGCTAAGAGCATAAGACAACAAATCAGAACAAGGTTCCAGCTCAGCTTTCTCTGTGGTATCAGTCACTGCCCCCACTACACTTCAAGGGATGCACTTTGGAGCAGAAGTCTGTAAGCTCTCCAGGGATGCCTCTTGAAGGAAGCAGGGCACAATGTAACGTCATAGTTAGGATTTGAAACTTTGTCTTTTGCTAAGCCTGCATTGAATTCCAGCTCTGCCACTTCCTATTGCTCATTTCTTGAGGACATTTTAAACCTTAAGTTTCTAATTTGCAAAGTGAAGACAACTAATGATTAAATGAGATGATGCCTGTAAAGGCTTAGTCCACTGGCCTGTTCTCAATAAGCTTCGATGGTAAAAATCACGTCCCCGAGGCTTGGAACGAGGCTCTTGCTGGGGATCTGGCAGTAATTTTTCTCTCCAATTTAAAGATGGGGTTCTGATGAAATGCTAAGCTCATGATCCTGAGGCAAATAGATCGTTGGATTGCCTTTCTCTGCTGAGTAGAGCAGAGGTATGTGAATATTGGACTTTCTCACATTCTGCTGATCCCCAGATGGAACATTAGGTTGGTGTTTTGTTTTGTTTTTTTTAAAACAATCATGTAAATCAATGAGTGGACATTCTATTCATTGAGCCTACATTGCTTGGCACCGGAGAATATTGATTATTTATATTGAATTGGGATTGATTCAGAGGCACTGTGGCAGGGAAGTATTTCCTCTGGCAACCATGCATTTCTGCCTCTCTTACTGAGCCCAAACAAATGAATGGTGTGCAGTAGAGTTTTATGCATGCCCAAGTCTTTCTGTTAGTGATCTCTGGCTGTATTTCACTTACAGTTGTACCCAGATTACATAACAGAGTTCCTGGAATCAAGGAGATGATTCACAGAGGATGGTTGAGTAAGGGAATGAAAGACAAAATCCAGTTGTGCTATTCCAGAACCCAGAGGTAATCTCTACAAGTCTGTCTTCAGATTGACTTTGCTAACGTACAGGCTGCCAGCTGGTGTCCTCAGATATGCATGGAAAATAAAATATACTCCGTACTGTGTTAGTGTAAGTACATGTAATTCCCCTGCCTCTACTCTAAATGGCAGTGTGGTATCGGGTAAGAAGATGACCTTTAGAGTCTACCCACCGATTCATATCCTGACTTCTACTTGCCAGACTTCAGGTCTGTTGCCTAGCACTAGTGTATCTTAGTTAATTTCTAATATGGAGACAATTATTGTATTAATATTACTAGAACCATTTAAATAATTGAGTTAATATGCACCAGGTGTATATATTATTGCTTATTTTGGGTAAGTACTCTACATAATGTTAATATTAGCATTGTTTAGCTAACAATAATTTCTGACCATAAGGTATGCACTGGGAAATCAGCTTTTCAAATGACAAAGGAAGTATTAATTGATGTTTATAATCACCCCGTTTATCTTCTCCACTTTTGACTTGTGATAGTTCCTGCATTGTGCTATATGCCACCACCACGAACATCAGCTAATCATCCAGTATTTATATTTATTAAACTCAATCCAGACATCCTCTATTCAATCCTTAGGATGACTCCTTGTTTTAGATATTTATATTTATTAAACTCAGTCCAGACATCCTCTATTCAATCCTTAGGACGACTCCTTGTTTTAGATATATCATGTTCCTGGGTAGAACATGACAAGGTAGCTCGATACTAAATGACCACTTTAGATATTCTAACTACACTGTAATAAAACCAGAAGAATTCTACACCTACATTTGTCTAACAGAAAGTTCCCCCGTTTCCTTTATCCTCATCTTCCTCCTCCTCTTCTTTTTCTTCTCTTCCCTCCCTCCCTCCCTCCCTTCCTCCTATCACCCACTTCTCTTTCTTAAGACAGGGTCTACACATGCAGCTTTGGCTGTCCTGGCACTCTTTAGCCCAGGCTGCTTTTAAACTCGAATTCACAGTGATTCTCTTGTCTTGCAGTTATTCCCATGTTCTGTGATCACAGTCTTGAAGCACCATGCCTGGCATAGTGTATTAGTTCTGACAAAAAGGTGAACTGTTTTTAAAACTATGTTTATCACATGTATTTATTACTATTACTGTGTGTGTGCATTTGTGTATGAGGCATGGGCATCATGAGATAATTTAGAGGAGTCTGTTCTTATCTTCGATCATGTGGGGCCCAGGGATTTAACTCAAGTAGTCAAACTCAGCAACAAGAGCTGTGACAAGATGAGCCATCTCAGTGGTCCATGATAGACTCTTTTACAGAGAAGAGATAACCCCTTTGTGGTAGTTTGAATGTAATTGTAATTGGCCCCCATACTCTCAGAGGGAGTGGCACTATTAGGAGGTTTGGCTTTGTTGGAGGAAGCATATCACTACAGGGGTGGGCTTTGAGGTTTTTTATGCTCAAGATACCGCCTAGTGTCACAGTCTACTTCCTGTTGCCTTCTGATCAAGATGTAGCACTGTGTCTGCCTGAACGCCACCATGCTCCTTGCCGCGATGATAATAGACTGAACCTCTGAACTGCAAGTGAGCCATCCCAATTAAATGTTTTCTTTATAGGAATTGCCATGGTCATAGTGTCTGTTCACAGCAATAGAAACTCTAAGATACCTTTCCAGCTGTGCAGCACAACAATCAAAGGAGTAGCAAGAGGTCATGTGAATTTGTATCTTTCAAATTCTGTGTAGCCAATTAGCTCATTTTCCCCAAATTGTTCGAATACACTCAACTAGTGTCATGCCTTTTTGCAGTACTGTGGCCAAACTGACTGAATTTTGCTGGTCAGTTAGCCAATAATTGGGGAAGGAACACTTTGTATAACATGACTTTTCTGAAGGCCAGTGTATTATTTATGTTTCTTAATTGCTGTAGCTATATACTTAACAGAAAGAGTTTAAGGAAGAAGAGATTTATTTTGGCACAAAATCCATTAAGCCTACCCCAGTGGGAAAAGTATGGAAGACAGAGCAAGCAGTTCTAGATGTGGCAGTAGGAACAGAGGGGCAGTTGATAACTGTGTGCTATAGTCAGGAAGCAGGGATGAGAAGGTTCATGTTCAGTCCACTTTTTCCCTTTTACTTGAGAGGATCTGGTGCTGCCGATATTCAGTGTTGGTCTCTACTCCTCATCTAAACTTCTCTGGAAATTTCCTTGAAAATGGCATGCCATATATCTCCTAGATGATTCCAATTCCAGTCAAGTTGACAGTGAAAGTTAACCATCATTACAACCTTGTCAACTTGACACCCAAGCCCGTCACTTTTTTTTAAAAATTTTTTTAATTATATTTGTGTTTTAATTTTACATATCAGCCATGGGTTCCCCTGTCCTCCCCACTCCTGCCTCCACCCCACCTTCCCCACAACCCCTCCCCTCCATTCCCACCTCCTCCAGGACCAAGACTCCCCTGGGGATTCAGCTCAACCTGGTAGATTCAGTCCAGGCAGGTCCAGTCCCCTCCTTCCAGGCTGAGCAAAGTGTCCCTGTGTAAGCCCAAGGTTCCAAACAGACAGCTCATGCACTAAGGACAAGTCTGGGTCACACTGCCTGGATGCCTCCCAAACAGTTCAAGCTATTCAACTGTCTCACTTATCCAGAGGGCCTAATCCAGCTAGGGGCTCCATAGCTTTTGGTTCATAATTCATGTGCATCCATTCGTTTGGCTATTTGTCCCTGTGTTTTTCCAATCTTGGTCTCAACAATTCACGCTCTTACAGTCCCTCCTCTTTCTTGACAATTGGACTCCTGGAGCTCCACCTGGGGCCTGGCTGAGGATCTCTGCATCCATTTCCATCAGTTATTGGATGAGAGTTCCAGCTCGACTGGTAGGGTGTTTGGCCATCTGATCACCAGACTAGGTCAGATCAGGCTTTCTCTTGACCATTGCCAGCAGTCTACAGTGGATGTACCATTGTGGATTTCTGGGGACCTCTCCAGCACTCTGCCTCTTCCTGTTCTCCCAAGCCCGTCACTTTTAACTACAGTATGCCGCTTCTAACCCCATGCCCATCTCATAATGCAAAATGTGTTGAGTTTAACTTTAAAAAGTCTCTAAAAACTTTAATAGTCACAACACTGTTCAGAGGTCCAAAGTCCAAGTCTCTTGTGATTCTCATGAAAAACAAACTATGAACCTCTATAAAAATAAAAATACAATAAAAAAGTTACATGCTTCAAATAGAAAATGATGTAGAATAAACATTTCCTGAAGGGAGAAATGGGAATATAGCAAGAAAAGATCAGGTCAAATAAGGGCTGGAGAGATGGCTCAGCGGTTAAGAGCACTGGCTACTCTTCCAGAGGTCCTGAGTTCAATTCCCAGTGACCACATGGTGGCTCACAACCATCTGTAATGAGATCTGGTGCCCTCTTCTGGTGTGCAGGCAAATATGCAGGCAGAACAGTATATGCATAATAAATAAATAAATAAATATTTTTTAAAAGACCGTGATGACCAGGGCAAACACCATACAGTGCCTCTAGCAAGCTTGGGTAGACAGCCTTCTTCCTCCAGTTTCAATGCTTGTAGCAATGCAGCCTCTTGTCCTGAGGTAGCTTCACTCCCTGCCTAAAATTCCCTTAACACTGAAATACATAGTCTGGATTTGTTTATATGTAAGTCAACATATCACAGTAATACCTACATCTTCATGTTGATTGAAGCTACTTACAAAATAGTCCGGATATGGAATCAGTTTAGATGAATGAATGTAAGCAGACTAATGGATAGAGTATATACACATAAATAATGATACATTATTCAGCTATGAAGAAGAGTGAGATTATGTCATTTGTAGGAAAATGAATAGATAGAACTGAGATCATGGTAAATGAAATAAGCTAGAAACAGACTTGGAATGACAAATACCATTTTCTTCCATATATGGAAGCTTTATTTATATATCTGTCTGTATGTATATCTCTACCTATTACCAATTGATGCATTTATCTATCTATCATCTATCTACCTATCATTTATCCATTTTCTATCATCTATCTATTTGTCTGTCTTCTATCATCTATCTATATCTATCATCTATCTATCAATCAATCATCTATCTATCATTAAAGTAGAAGAAGAACTGTCTAGAAAGGGAGGAGTGGTTACTAAGAGGATAACAGGGAAAGAAAAAGGAAGAGAAAGATCATGTGTTTTCATTCATGTGGAATTTGGGCATAACAATATAAAAAAAGAGCCTTCCTTTTAAGTATATACATAATTACCATGCATGTTTGAGATCTCTGGAAGCAATAAAGTGAGATTTCTCACATTGACATTAAGCTATGCAACTACTTTTAGCTAAGAAGCTACTTAGCTGAAATGCCAGGTCTCTGAGCTGAAAAACCAATGTTAACATGTCTTTTTAAACTCCAAAGTTTTTCAAAATGAAGTATGATGAGAACAGTTTAGGAGCAAGTGGAGGACAGGAGATTGGGCTTGTTTTTGGAAGGTTTAGGTTCTAGGTGAACTATGCTAAGAAACTGGTTCTTACAACAGGAAACCAAAGGTACAGAACAATGGCCTGTTCTTACATCAGTTAGATTCAAATCTATGGCTTCTTGATAGTTTTATAGGGAGTGTGTCACCAAACTGACATTAAGATACATTTCGGAGAGATTTTGTAGACATTCCTAAATCTTGTGTTTTCAGCTATGATTGCACCATTAATGTCTCTAAAAACAATAATTTCATTAGAGAGGCTGTGACTGTTTTGAGGAATAGTTAAAATATATGTAATTCATGAAAGACTTAAAATGCCCTTCAAAATCACTGTTTGTTCTTTGGGTAGGCATAGCAATATGTTACCATTTTTCTTTCATTTTCATGAACATCTATCTACCAAACTACTAAATAATTATAGACAGCAGCACTAGCTGAAAGAATAGGCATACAATGAAATGCCCTATTACCAAAAAATAATCACTTCACTATCAAAGGTTCAATTCATGCCCTTGAAAAAATGAAATAATATTTTTTATTTGTTCTTCAAAAAAATGTCATACATGTCTACAATGTATTGGGGTAATATCCACCCCTATATAACCTACCGTCAGGACTTGTCAACACACAGTGAAATATTATTTAGATATAAAGAAAGTTTAAATCATGAAATTTGTGGAAAATGATGGAGGTGAGTTATACAGAAGCAGAATCTTGAAGCTGAGCAGGATGTAAGAAAATAAGTGACAAGATATTGCAAACATTATAGCTGGGAGAAGGCTTCCTAAAGGTGTCGTGCTGGGAGGGTGGCATGGGTGAATCTATAATTACAAGTCCCAGAAAACTATACCTAACATCTCAGTCACTGTCATGGCACACGGAAAACTGCCATCCAGGGTGTGGGAGGGACTATTTGTGACCTCCAAATTTCTTTGTTGAAATCTAATCCCATACTCAATTTTGAGATGAAGAGCTTTTCTTGAGAGAATAGATCATGAAGACAGAGACCTCATGACCTGGGGTTAATCGCCTCAGGAAAAAGGCCCAAAGATGTTATTCCTTCTTCAGTGTGGGGATAAAGGAAGAAGGCACTATAAATGAAGAATGAATTCCTATAGAGTACCAAATCTTCAGTGTTTTGCATCTTTGATTTCCTAGCCTCTGGAATGTTATGCAATAAATATCTATTGTTCATAAGTCACTCAGCATAAGATGTTTTTCTATGGCAGTATAAATGGAGCAGATAGGCTAACAGGTAACATGCATTTTTCCTGTGAGTCTCATCTCAAGATTTGTATTTAGCAAGTGTTTGCTCAGACTTCAATGTGGCAGCCCCTGTTGATCATCAGCTTATCAGGGAATACTCAGGAGATAAAAATACAAGAGCTGATTAATGGAACACTTCATGATCAACTGAAGAGTCGTGACCCAGCTACAGTAGTGTTTAAAACTTTCCCTAGCTTGTGTCTCAGTCTGCAACACAGTGAGGTGGAAAGAGAATTATGAATAGGAGTGATTAATGAAGAAGAGCTTCCAAACTGGTGTCAGGGAGAAAACAAAAGGACTGTTTAAATCAATAAGAGCCAGGCAAGCAAGAGGCTTTCATTCCCCAGCTCTGGCAGATTAGAGTCAGGCCTGTCTTCCTTCTGTAAGCAGCTACAAATGAGGCACTGTGTATTTCTGAACGTTTTTAGACATCGTGCCAAAGGCAGCATTGGCTGTGATCTCGGTGAAAAGGAAACCAAATGAAGACCATCCAGGCAGCCTGGATGGACTTTCTGTACTGTAGCTCAGGGAGGAGAGGCTAATACAAAGTTGGCATTTTTTTTCTGGGTCCAAGAGTCATAAATTAGAGTGGGGTGGATCAGAGCAAGAGAAAAGGGGAGACTTATGCAGAAGAACTCCAAAGATCTTTCTGTCATCTTATTGGTGAGTGCAAAGATATGTGCGTGAGGGTGAAAAATCTCCTGAAAATAATTTGCTAACTGAACAATTTCCAAAATTACACATGGTTAGTAGATCTTCAACTTCTGAGTAGCCAGATTGGGACCTTACAAAATAGCTAGATGTTTAATGGTAATTAATGGGAGGAGGGCTCTACCTTGGTGGTGGGACTAAATTTTATCTAACACTAGAAGGCTTAAAACTGGTTATGAAAAAGATTCAACTACTTCACAACACATTTTAACACATGTGCCCCCAAATCAAAACTCTTTAATAAGACAAATAAAATTTAGGCTAGAAACAAAGTAGCATATTACAATGTCTACCCACCAGTTGAAAATTGCTAACTATTGGAAGAAGCAGGAAAATATGAGCCATGAACAGCAGAAAATGAGAAAATCCAGATGTTACATGAATGTTATTGCACAAGGACTTTAACATGCTTTCTGAAAACATGCTTGGAACTGTAAAGAAGCAAGAAGATTTACAAGAAAACAGAAAATATCACAAAACAGATTATTTATATATTATTGTAAAGACATAGTTGTGAATTAAATTTAAAAAAACACAATAAAAGGATTTAACAGTAGATTACAAACTGGTAGAAAAACCTGAACACAGAATAGTAGAAATTCTCCAAACTGAAGAAGAGCCTGAAAAAATGCAAAACAAAGTGGCCTTCAGTTACTATTGGCACAGTGAACTCTGGTAGACATTTATTTAAGAAGGAAACTTCACATAAACTCTTGGAAAATGAGAAAGAAATAACCATTATCCCATTTATTCAATGATGCTAGCTCACCTGCTTTAAAGAAAAAACATTGAGCAAACCAAATCACATTAAGAAAATAAACTATGAAGTGAATACCTCTTATTAATATCAATGTAAAAATTCTCAGAAAATTTTCTTGGCATATTGAAATTATGCATTAAGAACATTACATTTTGGGAAAAGTAAGAATTTATTCTGGAATTAAGCTTTAGTTAAATATTTGAGAATCATTTTAATTCACTAGAAATAGACCTATCTGGATGTGGCCAGATGTTGGGCTTTCTCAGCGAGCACTGCTGTGCAGAAACCCATTGCTAATGTATTTCCAGGCACTCTCCATTTTATTGCACTTGGTTTATCCTGAAGATTTTCAAAAATAAATTAAATAATGACCTGCTCCGTGTTTCCAGTTGCTCTCTGCCAGCAACATTCACTCACAACATGCTCATTGACATTCCTTCCCTGAAGCACCAAATAAGACCAAAGAGAAGATAGTGCGTTTACAGTATATTTTACTTTCATGGAAGACCATGTTTGAAGTCTTACGCTGTCATGTATCCACTAGACTGACACCCTCAATTATAGCTCAGTTACTGATGTGTCATAGTTATGCACAGTGAATTCTACACATTCTGCAGGTTATTCTGTCCACTCTGTGAGCCCTGATGTGATCGCCTTCAGCTTTTGCAATCCCCTCAGCTGTGTCTGTTTTCGGTTTCCCATTGGCAAGTTTCTATCCTGAGTCATTGTGACCTCTGCCTGCCCTGCAGAAAGCGGGGAGGCTGTTGGGCTCCTGCTATTGAACATGCAGGAGGAAGGAACGGCATACTTTGGAGAGGCCAACATGGAGCCTCTCTCAAGCATTTCCAAGAGTCACACACCAATGTTTTTGTGTTATGCATTTGCACTACTGAAAGACAGGAGGTCTAGGGCAATGTTTTCTGTGGACAGCCTGGACTTCCCCAGACTTCTTCTTCGGGCCTCTACAGTTTGTGTTCTCCAGGTCAGGAGAATCTGTTGTTTGACATTTGACTGCATTCTTATAAATCCCCAAACTAGCTCCAGCTTGCCTTAGAACATATCAATGACTTGTTACCTTATGTGTTTGCCTTCCCTCTGTGGTTGGCTTCCGGGGAAATTAGCCAGAACATCAGTGGCCTCAATTATGCTGTCAGATGAATATGGCCTAGTTAGACAGAAGGTTTTTTTTCCTTTCCCTTCTAAACAATGTGTTGGGTTTTTTTTTTTTATTGTTTCTTTTAGATGACACATAGGTTAGCCAAATCATTCAAATCATTTGTTTCTTTATTCACCCAATATGAATGAAGGAAGATAGGAAGTTGGTTGGTCTGAGGAGGTAAATTCATCCCTCTCTCCTCTAGTTGGATTTTTACTGTACTCTTCTGAAGGAAAACGCTGCAATTCACATAGGAGCCAGCCAAGGAGCAGCTGACCAAGAGATTTCCAAAAGAGAATCTTCTTAGCTCACAACAAACAGTTCGTGAAGTGTTTCTTCAAACAAATCTGCAGATGAGCACTGGGACAGTCTCTTGTGGTTCTCTGGGGTCTGGTGTTCTGAAGGTGTTCTCCCTCACAGTGGCCCAAATACACACAAATATGCACTCCTCTGAGCTTTCCAGGGGGAGGTTAGTCAAGGGACATGGAATGGACATGGTGTGAAGGGAAAAACACAAACAATATAAAAGACAGGACATTCCCAATTACATGGAAAGTGTTAAAGAAATGTGAGTGTTGCTGTGTTTGAGATATGTTTATCTTGCAAGGAGATTTTTTAAAAATGGTGAAGGCAATCTGAAATTGACTCTTGCAAGATAGTATAGTCTTGGGAGTCTCTGGTAGAGATTATGTTTCTCTGTATGTCGGAAATGAGCACAAAAGGGAAGGAAAATATAATGAAAACATCACTGAGAAATGAGACTAGAGTGTTTACAGATTTACTACAATCCAGGGCTGGGGACATATGAGTCAATAGGGCTGTCGGTACAGAGCAAAAGAAATACCAATGTGTATTTTATGGGACTGTCTTCTAATTTATGCTTTTCAACACATAATAAAAGTTCGTGGATATTTCTCTAAATGCCCATGTATTAAAATAACTGTAAGAAAATACCACACATTAAAATAACTACACCTGCTGCCATCACCAAGCACTCTGTGGCAGTAACATAATTGTCATATTCAGTTCATTTTCCCTTTCACTAAGACCACTAATTTGGACTCTTTTTTCTTCATTCTCCAATTTCTCCTTTCTTCAGCTCATAATAGTACCTCTTCCTCTGATTTCACTAATAAAGTAGTAGAATGAAAAATTAGATATCTGTTATAGTCAAACCACCCAAATTCATCCATGTGTGTCCAGGATAAAACAAACATATGGCCCAAGGGTAGCTCTGAATGCATGTAGACCAACCCAAAATCATTCACTTGTTTAAACCATTATGAGGTGTGATGATATTTTATTTGTGTTCTAACAAATAAATCTGGCTCTGGGTTTTATTTTTATTACTAAGTCCTTTTAAGATTCATGTTACAATGAGGTGTGTGTCTCTGTGTGTGATATTTTTGATTTACAACTTGATTGTTCAGTTTTAAAGCATGACCTCTGTAGATGACAATGTTGTAGTACAACACAAAAAATTGAATGTTGTGGGATATTTGTACGCTGTAAGATGTATTGCTGTGATTGGTGTAATAAAAAGATGAAAGGCCAATAGCTAGACAAGAGGTATAGGTGAGACTTCTAGGCAGAAAGAGAGAGGAAGAGGAATTGAGGCATGTGAAGATGCCAGGAGACATACAGCAAGCAGGATGTGCAGGAAGAGAGGTAATAGCCACAAGCCATGTGGCAGAAAGTAGATCAATATAATGGGTTAACTTAAGTTATAAGAGCTAGTTAGGAACAAGCCAAGCTTCCGTAACACAAAGTCTGTGTTGTTATTTGTGAGCTGGTGGTCCAAAGGAAAGCCCAACTACAATTGAACATGTCATGCAGTCTCTAGTACTCTGCTTTCTCTCATTTTATAGTAGATGAATTGTCTGTGCTTCAAACCTTTGGGCAATCCATCATTGGTACACTTGCTGGCATCTTCTCCCCAATTACTTTCCTCTTGGATCTACTTCCCATTGTTACTGTAATCCCTCTTCTCCATTGTATTATTTTCAAAAGCATACAGACATGCTTCAGTATGCCTCATACTCAACAAAGCAGCAACTCAAATCAAGCCAAACAGACAGAAGTCAAAAGCTCAGTCACACCCCTCTCTCCAGTTACTCTCTTATTCCTCTTCTCTACCGTTAGGCAAAAGTAGCAGAACTGTCGTTTATCTTCTTCCCCCATTTCTTGCTTGACATCTATCCTCAAGCCATTTCATTTCTAGCTGACATCTCATTTTTTAGGGCCATTAATGATGACCATGTTGCAATGCCCAATAGTCCAAGCTGTCATCTTGCATGATTCTTAGTAGGATTTGAGACAATTGATGGCTATTTAGGGAACTGGTCTATTTCCCTTACTTCTGAAATACTACATTGTGTTTCCACCTTTTTGGTTCTATCATCCATAGGATCCTCTTGACATTATTTCCAGTACTCAGTCATCATAAATCTGATTCTGAACAATGTAGTGAACCTATCTAGCCCCTCGGGCACCAAATTGGATCCCAGTGATGGTTTAGTTTTAATGGTCAACTTACAAAAATCTAGAAGCACTGAGAAGACAGTCTCAGTAAAAGACTGTCTAGATCAGTTGGCTTGCAGATATATCTGTGGACATTATCTTGATTATGTTAATCATGGTAGAAAAGGCCCCTACACTGTAGGGCCTACTCCCTAATTAATGGCTTGTGAATGAACTAAGAGCACGAAAGTCAGTGGAGCACCCGGTGCACACATAATTATACCACTCTCTTGACTGTGATGTAATATGGCTGGCTGCTTCACGTGTCCTTGTCCTTGACATCTCCACAATGATGGACTTGGAAGCATAAGCCAAATAAATCACTAAATAAAACCATGACATGCTCAAATTTCTATTTCACTCTAAATTTCACAGTTCCAGATAAAATTCCATATTTCTTTTCCCCAAACTTATTCTTCCCATTTTCTTCTCTAAGGAAAAAAAAAGCCATCCTCTTTGCTGCTCAGGCTACAAATTACAACTTAGTCTCTTTGTCTCATGCCTACTCTATCAGCAAAAGCTGTTGGGTTCTGTTTTCAAACCCGATTCTGTCCATCATTTCCACGATAACTAATGTTAGCTTATAAGTAGGAGATTCAGGAGAATTGGCTGATGATATAGAGTGTTATGTTTTCTTTTCTTTGCATGACTTCATTTACCCTTTCATGTTAGTTTCATTTATGTTCCAGGTGACTTCTTCAAAGGAGAGCTCAATTGACAATTTACAGTTTAAGAATATTAAGAGCATGTATCTTAGCTAACTGAAGCTTTTGTTGTTAGAAACAAGAGGTAAAATATGTGTCATGGCCACATTTTAAGGACTGAAATCAAGCCTGTGGTTAATAATTTAGTGATAGTTAAGTAATCATATTTGGTAGAAAAATAAATGGTCTTAAGCCACATGGTGAGAGATTCAATTGCCAAATGGGAGGTTCTGCTTCCATTTCTCCCACACAGGTGAGTCGTTTGCATATTTCTCCTTCTATGCACTGGGGACAATATCTGGCTGTGATCACAGCGTTCAGAACTGTTATGAGGGGAAATCATGCATGTGTGTGGAAATGTTTCACAGATCTTAAAGGAAAGATGAAACTTTCAAGCTTTAATTTCCCAAAATACAATTTGAGGCTGCCTGTCTCTCTGTTTATTAATTTTTCAAAAAATATATAATAAATGTAACAAAACTTACAATAAAAAAATAAACCTGAGTTGGAAATAAAGGAAAGCATCAATTACTTACCAATCTTTCCATATTCCCTTTACTATGGATGGATAAACCATGACATCCATACTAAATCCTTTTTTATGCACAGGGCATTTTTATGACTCTAGTTTAGTGTTTTACAAATATCTTATCTAAAAGTCAGGCTTTTTTCTTAGAAGCACTGTCAATTATGACATTGATATAAAAATTCTGCCCTTAATATACATTAAAAAATGATATTTGACCTATTACATTATAGATATTCTTAACTACTAGGTGTTTAGAATGAATGAATATTAGTAAAGTTAATCAAATATTCTAAATGTAATTATTCTCTAAGAATTCTTAGAATTAGAGAGACATTTTGGGTTTCTTTCTGTACTGTTTGATGTAGATTATTTGAAAATTTCCAGACAATCAGGTACTGAAGTTTCATATAATTAATATTTTGCAGATCTCCAAGGAGGAAATTTAGTTGAGATGTCCTGTAGTAAGTGACAATAGCCAAATCAGTCCTCTAGTCATTTTTTTTTTGTATGTACAATGCTTTGTATTGTGTGTATGGCTTTACACTGTCTGTATTTCTAGATCACCTGATATGAAATATTATTTATATTTCTTCCATGAGGCCATTTAGAATTATATTATACTGTACTTATCATCAGAAAGGAAAATTAAATGTTAAGCCCATATATTAAAGGTTAAAAGTGCCATATGCAATCAGAATCAGGAAATAATATTGTTCCTACTTTTCAGGCTAAATTTAGCTTTAACCTTCAACAGCTAAGGCATAAAAGGAGATGTGATGAGGTTTTTGCCTTTTCTGAATAAAGGGAGGCATCTGGGACCATCCAATGGGGTTAATCTTTTCCTTTGCTTCTGCTGACACGAAAGACAAATATTGATTCATTATAATAAAAATATATTACAGGAGCTAAAATATGATATATTGTGTCACAACAAGAAAAAATGTCTCAATATCAGCCATAGGCAGCCCCAGGGCAGTGACTCAGTTTCCTGACCAGTCACTTCAGAGCTTCTGTTCTCTCCAGCATGAGTTTATGTGTATATGTGATTCCCCTCTACTTACATCCACTTTCCTACTTGCATACATTGCTCCTGTTCCTGTCCATTGAGGGCTGCTGTTTACTGGCTTCTGCTGGGATGCTGATTTGTTGCTTCCCCATCCTGTCTCTTCTACCTTTAAAAGCTGTCATTTGAGTAG